>NC_081828.1:109203819-109504740 GCF_030867095.1 Alligator mississippiensis | reverse complement strand
ACCATTAATCATAAGCAGCACTAGAAAATATTATTTTGTGGGGGCTGGGTGGTGCACAGAACACCCACCTGACCTGCCCATCACTCACACAGGGCCGCTCTGGGGCCGGTGTGTCCTGGTGCTGTGCACGTGGCAGCAGAGGAGTGCGCAGCGGGGTCAGTGGGCATGGCGCTGTGGCAGCAGTGGCACTGGAGCTGCTATTGCTGGCCCAATTTGAGGGGTCTAAGCCCCATTAGCTCTGGCCTTCTGCCTATGCCATCAATTCATCAGGCAGCCAATCGAGGGCTCTATAGACCCCTCAAGTACAGTAACAAAAAAGTAAACCAGAAAGCCAGAAGCTATATGGGATCAAGAGCAGTAAGCTGGAACCAACAGCATGAAAGTTGTCTGTGGAGGACAGACTGGTTTGCAGGTCACCTGGAAGGTAAAACTTAGAGAAAATAAAAGGTGCATTATTCCTGGCTTGGGAATAATAAGAAATTCAACAAGATGATACAGAGTAGCAATCTGCAATTAGGTAGTAGATTATGAATAGTTTTCAAATAAAGCTGGTTGGATTGTTGTTCTCTCCTTACCCCAACAGGAAAAAAAAAAAAAATCAACCCAAAGAATGGAAAGCTTATTGAAAAACGTTGTGAGGCTATTTTTGTGAGACATCCTCCCCATGTTGTGGGTCTTTAAGAGAAGGTTGGGTAGGAGTTTGGATGGGGTCATCTGACCCCAGCACTCTTCCCTGCCTAGGCAGGGGGTTGGACTCAATGTTCTGTTGAGGTCCCTTCTGACCCCATCACCTGTGAATCTATTAACCTTTTGGGAGCATTTTTAAAGTACACTTAACATACATTGACATCACCAAGTTCAGCACAAAGTGTGACAACTATGACTACTTTCATTCAAAACCATAGCCAGACAACGAGGTGCTATGGACAAGTAGGAAGTGGGAAAATTAGGTTCAAGTCTCTGCTCTAAATCAGGCAAGGGAGAATGTGAGAGGCTATTCCTCTTTCCTATGGTCTGATTGTCTATAGAAGGGAAGAAGCCTAGCAACACTTTAAGGGTTCATTTACTGACCTTGGCTTAGTAGGGAACTCTTCAGTGAACTAAACATAAAAAGAATGGTTGTAAGAAGTGGAAATTTGAACAAATGACTGGGGAGTAGTATAAGAGCATTACTCACGCATGCAAGGATGAAATCGGGAAGGCCAAAGCACAACTGAAGTTGCATCTAGCAAGGGACAAAGGGTAACAAGAAGGGTTTCTACAAGTATGTCAGCAACAAGAAGAGGATCAGGAAAGGTATGAGTCCTTTACAGAATGTGGAAGGCAATTTAGTGACAGATGATGTGGAAAAGGCTAGTACTCAATGAATTTCTTACCTTAGTCTTCACAGGAGTGCAGAGGGGGACTCCATGTGCTTGGCGGTGAACCTGGATGTGGACCGGAAGTATTTCCAGTCCACTTCTGGGTCTGCCACCCCTCCCTCACCACCTCCCTGGCTTGGCAATCAGCCACAGGGGGACCCCAAGTGCCCCCACCAGACCCATGAGGAATAAGTCACTAAGCCAGTAGGGGCTTGGGGAGGGGCATGCTCCCCAGAAGACCCAGAAGTGGACTGGAAATGCTTCTTGTCCACTTTCGGGTCTGCTGCTGACTGCACTGGGTGGGGCCCTGTGCTGCTATGAGATGCTTTGTGCACCCCAGGATCACAGTACTCATGAGCCCCTGCTACTGAGAGGTATGTAGAAAAAACATTTAAAGCTGTGTCCATCTCCAAATCTTTCTGAATCAATTTGGAGGGTTCTGACTCAATTCAGAGAGATTAAAGGGTCCTCTGATTTGATTCAGATTTGGAGATTTGGCTACTAAATTGGGAGAATCTCCACTGACTCAAATCAGACACTGAAGCTTTGTACAGCCCTACTGCCAAATCCTAGAGAGCTCTACATTTGAAGACTGGGCAGAGGCTCTGTTTATTTCTAAAGGAGCTTCTCTCTGCCCCAGAGATCACCACTTTGTTGTTTTCACACAAGGACAATCAATCAATCAATCAATCAATCAATCTCACAAGGCACACTTAACCCCTCTGCTCACACCGACAACCACTACCACACACTCACTCACCCACTTGATTGGTCTAACAGTCACCTTTTATGCTTTGTCACCTCCTCTCACACCATCCTGTGTTAACCAATTGCCATCAATTGCCACCCAACTGTTATTCACATCTCCAAACATAATTTCATAGACATTAGGGCTGTAAGGGATCTCAAAAGATTGAGTCCTGCCCCAGGGGCAGGAAATCAGCTGGGGTCAAAGGATCCCCACAAGATAAAGGTCCAAATGTCTCTTAAAGGAGTCCAGAGCAGGTGCTTGCACCACCTCTGGAGGCAGTCTGTTCCAGGCCATGGGGACTCAGACAGGAAAGAAGTTATTCCTTATGTCCAGCCTGAAATGGTCTTGGAAGAGTTTGTGATGTTTGACCTTGTTGTCCCTTGGGGCACTCTGGTGAACGGGTGTTCCACCAGATCTTGATATATACCCCTTATATACTTATAAGCAGCCACCAGGTCCCCTTGAGCCTGCACTTTTCCAGGCTGAAGATCCCCATGGCTCTCAGCCTCTCTTCATCAGGCCTGTTCTCCTGCCCTCTGATCATGCACATGGCTCTCCCCTGGACTCTGGATAATCATTACAAATTGTAAAATTCACCTGCCAGTCAAACCTGTTGTCTCACTTCTACTGAGAAAGAAGGGGCCTCATTTCCCACCACTCAAATCCACACAGCCACACATGTTCATACTCCCTATTTGGGTCACCAGGTCCCAAGTTTACACTTTCTAGAAGACTTTTCCAATTGGTACTATTGTTCATGTGTAATCCAACATCTGGGTACCAAACAAATCACTGGCTACAGAAGTATGCATTGGATGAATGGGACTGTATGGTGGATAGAAAACTGGCTGGATCATTTTACTTAGAGGGTAGTAATCAATGGCTTGGTGTCTAGTTGGCAGCTGGTATGAAGTGGCATGCATGTTCCTGGGGTCAGTTTTGTTCAATATGTTCATCAACAATTTGGACGATGAGATGAGTGCTCCCTCAACAAATTTGCAGATGACACGAAGCTGGGGAGCGTATTAGATACACTCGAGCATAGGGCTAGGATTCAGAGAGACCTCAATAAACTGCAGGACTGGACCACAACAGTTATCTTGAGGTTCAATAAGGGCAAGTCCAGAGCCCTGCACTTAGCACAGAACAATCCCATGCATTAGTACAGGCTGGGAATAGATTGGCTAAGCAGCAGGTTTACAGAAAAGGGTTACAATGGACCATAAACTGAATATGAGCCAACAATGTGCCTTTGTTGCCAGGAAGGCTAATGGCTTACTGGGCTGAATTAGTAGGAGCATTGCTAACAGATTGTGGGAAGTAATTATTCCCCTCTATTTGGCACTGATGAAGCCACCTTTGGAGTAGTGTGTCCAGTTTTGGGCACCCCACTACAGAAAGGATATAGACAAATTGAAAAGCATCCAGTGGAAGGCGAAGAAAAGGGTTAGGGGGCAGGGGTACATGATTTCTGACGAGAGGCTGAGGGAACTGGTTTTATTTAGTCTGGAGAAGAGAGAACTGAGGAAGAATTTAATAGCAGACTTAAACTACCTGAAAGGTGGCTACAAAAAGAATGGCTAAACTGTTCCACTGGTGGTAGATGACAGAACAAGGAGCAATGGTCTCAAGTTGCAGCAAGGGAAGTTTAGGTTAGATATTAGGAATAGCTCCTTCACTCAGAGGGTATTGAAGAACTGGAACAGGCTATCCAGAGAGTTTGTATAATTTCCATCTTTGTAGGTTTTTAATATCTGACTAGACAAAGCCATGACTGGGGTGATATAGTTGGGGACAATCCTTCTTTGAGCCAGGAGTTGTACTAGATGACCTGCTGAGGTCCCTTGTGACCTGCATTTTCTATGATACTGGACTTATGACTCACTAGAATGCTAATTATTTTCATATGGCAAACCAGTACTGTAATGCTAGATACTCTTGTAACACAGGACCCTCTTTTTTAACATTTTACTTTTCATAGGGATTAACCAGTGCAAATTTGTTCACTACTATATTTTCAGAAAGGTAAGTAATGAATTGAACATTTCTTGTGTGCATTTCTTATATAACACACTTAACTGTTCTGAGGAGTGCTCCAGTCAAAAGGAACAGTCCAAGAAAAGATTAGAAATATATTATGTTTGCATTAAACTACTCAAAAATCATTTCAAACTTTTAACTATTTTGTAAAAGCACTGTTTATACAAAAGAAAAATAGAATAAATTTAACTGTTCACTGACAATACTTCACCCAGACTTTGTGAATATTGTATTTCTTCTTCTTTGAAAATGTTCTCTGTTTAAGAGGAATGGAGGAGATTGTGCCCTGCAACAGAATTCTCTTTGCAGAGGAGGAAATCTCTAAGGATAACTAGAATGGGCATTCTAAAATTCCTCTATTAAAATAAAGTCTGAAATATTGAAGGGGACACTGACAATGTGGCAGACCACTAAGCATTTTTTTCCCCAGAATAATTTCTTGTTTTTAACTAGGATTAGTGTGCAAGTAGAAATCAGGAGTTACTAATAATGACCTGAAACTCAATCCAACCAAGGAGGAGTATACCTGCTTGGCTCACACTTGCAAGAAATCAGTTAGGAAGGCCAAGCAGAAATGGAACTCAGGCTGGCTACAAAAAGTAAAAAGACACCAAAAGTCTTTTACGTACCCATGGAACAAAAAGAAGGCATATGGCAACATAGGACACCTACAGGACAGACTTGGGCAATTGGTAATAGATAGGAGGGACAAAGCTGAGCTCCTAAAGAAGTTCTTTGCATCTGTATCCCTAAACACGGAAAAATACATATCTCCTAAAGGGGCTATAGACAGGCATAAGAGGGACTCCAAACCACCAACAGTTAGTGCTGACCTAGGGAAGGGGCATTTGGAAGGGCTGGACATATTTACGTAAACAGGCCTGGACAATCTTCATCTAAGGGTGCTGAAGGAATTGGCCAGTGTCATTGCAGAACCACTGGCGAGATTGTTTGAGCACACATGACACTCAGGACAGGTCCCAGAGGACTGAAAAAGGGCCAATGTGTCTCCTATTTTCAAGAAGGGGTAGAAAGGATGATCCAGATAACCATAGACTGGTTAGCCTCACCTCTATTGTTGGGAGTGGATTCAGGTAGATTTGGACAGATTGGGAAAGTGGACAGATCAGAATAGGATGCAGTTGAACAAAGATAAGTGCAAAGTGCTGCATCTAGGGAAAAAGAATCACAGCTCTGATGCATCCACACATGCAATAGTGCACTGATTTCTGGGAAGTAAGCCACCAAACAGATACTAAGTATGTACAGCCATTACATTAAGATTATCCTAACTAGGGTTAGGTCAATGTAAATACCCATCTTTGCAGGTGTTCAGCAGGGTTAAATTGGGCAAAAAAATGGCAGGTCTTGTTGCTCTAAGAAGCAGGGGGTATCTGGTTCTCATCCCAAACGGAGAAGGAGCAAACAGCCGGATTGATATTTATTGCCTTAAAGTATGCTTCTATTTTCCAATCGAGAACCCAGTTGTCTATTTGTCTTCTCCAAATGAGAACCCAGTTGTCTCTTTAATAAATACATTTTATTCAACACTATAAATTATTAAATCCAAGTATGCATATAGATATAATCTTAGCTGGTTCAGTAATCTTACCAATATATGATTTTAGCAAGCAAGTAATTGTATATTACCAGTCCTAATAATACATGACCTAGGGGCTGGCCAGGCATCCAGAGCAGGCAAAGTTCCTTGAAGGGAAAGATCAGATGTCTTCAGTTTTCAGGTATCACTGGGGTGGGGAAAAGAAAGAGGTTTCTTTTGCTCAGGTAATAATACTCATAATCCTCTAATTATGTAGCTACCAATTAAGCCATTTTTTTTCATTTTTATCAACAACCTGAATTATGTCTCCCCTTTATCACTGTTTCTTCCCTTTCTACTTAGTACCAGGAGCTATCTGCTCCAGATTCAGGTTGCATGTGCCATAACAAATGGTTTTATTCATAACAAGCCTCTATCATTAGACTCTTGAAGAAAAACAAGCTGCATCAGATTCTTTTCCCTATAGAAAGCAAGTCATACAATCACATAATTCCATGAATGTACTCTTCGCTTACTTATATTAAGGCTGCTCTAGGCCTTGCAGACTTAAGGGACAGGTCAGTCCTGTTAAGAGTCAAAAGGCTGAACTATCTCCATAGCCTGATCTAAGTTAGTTCACTTCAAAACTAACTTATATTTGGAATGGATTAAGCCAATCTATCAAACGCCCGTACATGTTCAGAACCCAGCTTTGGAGCTGAGAGAGCCAAGCAACCCATCCCATCCCCCTCCGATCCTGACCAGCCTATTTTTAGCTCACCCTCCTGACTGTCCCCATCCATGGATAAACAACCTCCCCACCCCCCAGCAGATCTGCTGGCCCCTCCCCTCCACCCCACCCCCGGCAGATGTCACCCCAAGTTACTTACTTCAGTTTCTGCACTTGTATCCCAGGACCAGCAAACAACTGCACTTGCTGTTCCTGGTCTATGTTAAAGCATCTAAAAGTAAGTTGTGAATATAGACAGAATGTGGCAAATGGTTGTATGCACCAAGTGGCTCACTGAAAACTTCTCAAGAAACAACAAACTTAGATCAAGTAAATTAGCTCTGGGAAAAGAGTTAAAGAGCTGAAAATGTATATTGAGGGAAATAGATAATTAAGGAAAAAACATAGCATTGTATTAATAGGTATAAATTCCAGGGATTCTGAGGAAATAATTTATTAAGTACAAAGTGGTATAAAAAGGAGAAATGAAATGATCATATTATATATATATATGGTGAAAAGTTGGGCTGAGTTTAAATCTAGACTAGACAAAACACTAGAAAATATTGTTCTAGAAATATGCACTGGTTTGGGACAGCTTGAATAATTTATTAGATCTTTCCCATGTATTTTAAGTTTTTGTAGAATATATTTCATTAGAAGCTTCCACTGACCTTTGAACTAATATCTAAGCACATGTTATATTTATAGCTTCATAGATGATCTATTGAGGTCCCTTCTGATCCTAGCGAGTCCGACCCCCTGCCTAGGCAGCAAAGAGTGCTGGGGTCAGATGACCCCAGCCAGATGCCTATCCAGCCTTCTCTTAAAGACACCCAAAGGTAGGGGAGAGCACCACCTGCCTTGGAAATCCAAATTTTGGCCACCATTACTGTGACGGAGTTTTTCCTGATATCTAGCCTAAATCTGCTCTCTGTTAGTTTGTTACCCCAAGAAGAACCCTGGAGAACAGAGCATCTCCAATCCCTTGCTGAATCCCCCTAATGAATTTGTAGGCTGCCACAAGACCACCTCTCAGCCTTCTCTTGCAGAGACTGAAGAGGTCCAGGTCCCTGAGTCTCTCCTTATAGGGCTTGTCCTGTAAGTCCCTAACCATACGAGTGGCCCTTCTCTGGACCTTCTTGAATCTATCAACATCCTTCTTGAAGTACAGTGTCCGAAACTCTTGTTCATCTTGTAGTCCATTATGATTCCAAGATCCTTTTCCACTTTTGTGCTGCTATGAGGGTCACTTCCCAGCTAGTAGATGTGCTCGATTATTTTTGCACCCTAGGTGCAGCACTTTGCACTTGCCCTTGTTGTACTGCATCCTATTGTGTACTGGCCACTTTTCTAACCTGTCCAGGTCTGCCTGTAATCATTCCCTACCTTCTGGGGTGTGCACTTCACTCCACAATTTAGTATCATCCACAAACTTTGACAGAGTACACTTCACACCCACATCCAAGTCACTGATGAAGATACTGAAGAGTTACAGGTACAAGGACCGAACCCTGTTGGACCCCCGCTACCCACATCCTTCCAGGTGGATACTGACCTCTCTCTGGGTGCAACTTCTAAGCCAATGTGCCACCCACTGGACCATGTAGACACCTATGTCACAGGCTCTTAATTTATTTATGAAAATAGGATGAGATACCATATCGAAGGCCTTGCCAAAGTTCAAGAAAATGACATCCACCTCTACTCCTGCATCTAAGCATTTTGTGACCCTGTCATAAAACAAAACCAGATTGGTCAGGCATGATCTACCTGCCACAAATCCATTCTGGTTTCCCTGCTGCATTATTTTTCCTGCTGGACTCCCACAAATATGATCCTTCATAATCTTTTCAAAGACCTTTCCAAGGATGGAGGTGAGACTGACTGGTCTATAGGGACCAGACTGGCCCTTATACAGTATGTTTTCTTCTGTGATATGGAGACAGATAAAAACAAATATGAGAAATGTAGAGGTGTCAAATACATGTAATACTAAAAATAATTTTGCTGATGTAGCATTTAATTCTTAACTATGCTGTGTTAATGTTTTACTTTCCTGTTTTTTGGCTTTTTGATTTTAAAGAGAAAAATATATTTTAAAGACTCTGATTTAGAATTCAGTCCACTCCTACTTAAGTCTCAAAAGCACATTAGTGCCATGACTGTCAGGATCCACTGTGGACATGTTTAGAAGTGGAAAATATTCAGGTTTTGTTTTCCACTTTTTTGTTTTGCTCTCATAAAATTGCTCTTCTGAGTTTATTTTCTTAATGACATTGTAAATGGTAGCAAAGGAAGTGGTGATGCAACCATGTAGCTGCATCTTACTTAATTAATGCTAGAGAGAGAGCATATCATACAGTAATAGGGGAGGAGGAGAAAAGCCAAGCTCTTTTCCTAATTTAGCTGAAAATCAGAACAAATCACAGGTGAAATAGCCAATCTGAGAAAGCCCTTGACAACCAAACAAAACACCAAATTCTTTTACCAAGAAGCTCTAGCAGTCCACAAATTATGGTATAGCAACAATTACCATTTTATGACAATCAGGGAAGTTACACTGGAAAGCCATTCTCACCAACCAATAAAGCAATCACAGTTCACAAGTAAGATGCTCTTCACACAGCAGGTTTCTTCCACATGATGAGACTGCATTTCTACTTATGCTAAAATAATGTTAACAGCATGCCAGAAATCCAAAAAGAGATTGAAGCTGATGCATGTATGGAAACCAAATTGAGGTGCTGGAGTGTTAACATTTAGTTTTATTCCTGTTTCAAAAAAGGAAAAAAAGAAAAAGAGTGAGAGTGGAGTATTAAGGTATATAAAGAGACTGCACATGCTGCCAAACAAAGCAAATAATAAAGGTGAAAAGCCTCAGATTGGATAGCTCACCTGTGATTGTTCTGGTTTTCAGCTAAATTAGGAAAAAAGCTTGGCCTTTCTCCTCCTCCCCTATTACTGTAAGATATGCTGTCTCTCTAACATTAATTAAATGGTTGTGCCACTACTTCCTTTGCTACCATTTACAATGTCATTAAGAAAATAGACTCAAAAGAGCAATTTTATGAGAGCAAAACAAAAAAGTGGAAAACAAAACCTGAATATTTTCCACTTCTAAACACGTCCACAGTGGATCCTGACAGTCATGGCACTAATGTTTAGGTAGGAGTGGACTGAATTTTGAAACTCTACGCAAGGCGTTTGAATCCCATTCAGATTTACTATTTTGCCTAAAAGATGTTTATGTTTATGCATGGGATGGGCTTTTAGGAATCACAGGGACCCACCAGAGCCCTGAGAAGACAGAAATTACCAACAGTTTTCACTGCAAGATGGAATATACAATTATAAGAATACCGTGCTGGAGGGTGGGGCAGATAGATTGGAGTTTCCCTCAGGTTGGGAGCTCCAATCCACACCCCCTCCATCCCCCCACTTCAACATGGCTGAACTCAGTCCCCCACCATCCCTGCTCCCATCCTGAGTGAGCACAGGAGCTTAAAGTGGGGGGCAGGACTAGAGGACAGGCACTCCTGATCCAACAGCAAATGTCTGTTGGATTGGGAGGGTTGGTCTAACTCATAACACTTTTTGTGCACATCTGCAGCACCCCCTATATCTGCCATGGCCAACCTAAGGAACAATCAGATGGTCAGCCTGAATATTGTGGAATATGAATACATATATATTTATATACAGCAAACAAATATACCAAGGTGATAGCAATCACTACCCCAAAAAGGATCAGGCAGAATTATCAAGCAGTGAACACTGTCTGAAATATTGCAAAACTCAACTTAATAGCAATCCTATATTAAGAGAGGTATCTTACACAGTGCACAAGTAATCTGCCTTAAGCCAAAATGTATTTTGAATACTACTATGTATCACTGCCTAAATTATCCAGCCTTCAATAAGAATGATTTGGTCACAAGTTCCTATATCTCCATCCTTGAGACAGATAGTCAGTGTTCCTTCTGAATTCAGCTGTCAGAAGCAGTTTAAAGGAGTCTCCAATACCACGTCCTCAAACAGTTGAGGCTTAGTAAACAATGGATGCATCTACATGTTCATTAATGTGCAGTAGTTACTGCACATTTAGTTTAGTACTTGCTTAAAGAAGTACTAACTAAATGCATAGTAACTACAGTTACGAGCAGTAGCACTGGTGCACGTTTTGTTTTTGGGTTTTTTTGTGATGCTTACTGTGCAATAGCCTAATAACACTGAACAGATCTTATTAGCATGGTTTTTGACCAGCGCACTACTGCACAGTGTTGTTAGGCTATTTCGCAGTAAGCATGCACCTTCAAGTACATGCACCCACTATCTTGAATCTTAATTAAAAGCAAATGAGGTAAAAAGAGAAGAATACACGGGTAATACATCTCATTGACTTGCAGTATCTTAAAGATGGATATACACCCTTTTTCCTAGTAAATTAAAATTCCAAGTGCTGCTTAAGGATAAACCAGGTATAATCCATAGCAGTTACTGAGCTCTAGGATTGCATCTGCATCCAGAAAAACAGAATATAATTTACCAGTCATGTGAAGCTAAAGAATATATGGTATTGTAGAGGGCTAAAAAATTAAAAGATAAGTATATAAGAATTGCCATTTACTGGGCCAAACCATAGGTCCATCTTGCTAAGTAGTCTGTCACACAGTGGCAGAGAGTGGATGCTGAAAGGAAGAGTGAGCTGGGTATGACCAGGCTTTTCTTTTTCCCCATTGTTCTTCTTTCACTTGCAGCCTCCAACACATAAGGTCAAGGAACTTCTAATTCAGAGGCAAACAAGACAAACAATAAGAATAAGGTAAACGATTCTATATCTACCAGTCCCAGGGTTCACAGTGTCAAGGTATGTCTGGCCACTATACGAGCTTCACTCTGAGGTTCTCTCTTGAACGTCAGATATCAGCAGCCTGAACGTTGGAGGCTGCTTTCCCCTGCAGTGGGATGAGTGAGATGGGCTGGTGGTGTGTCCTCGGTCCATGGTGGCCTTAGATTCCACTGTCAGGGATCCTTTGCTGCTTTGAAATCCCTGATTTTGTATTCTTCTCCCATCCTGATAACTCTTCATCTCTGGGCATCATTGATCACATCATACTGTCCAAATTCTGTCCTGTCAGCATATTCCTTTGTTTCACAAAACCATCCTATGCACACATCCTAACTTGGACTTTATTGGTTTCTTTTAATTTGGTCCATCTATCAAAACTAGAAATCCCAAGGGCCCTTCAGTTGGGTGCTGTGACCTGGTTAACATGATGGAGTCCCTTGTCTCATGTTATGGAACAGTATGGTACATGTCTTTAATTTCCCAGCCTGTGCTAGATGCATTGAGCATTGAAGGAAACTGTCACAATCAGGCTTTTAGAAACCAATTAACACTTGCCATTATTCAAATGCATATCTTATTTCACCTACCATCCAATTCCCAAAAGCAAACCTCTATATACTATTTTCTAGCCATCAGATTAACATGATTTGCTGGGAAGCATTCAACATGGCTTTGTCAAAGGGTGATCATACCTCACCAACCTATCAGTTCTTTGAGGGCGTCATTAAGCAGGTGGATTGGAGTGATCCACTGACAATAGGAAAGGAAATGATCCTTCGGGCACAAAGTAAGACGATCCCTGAGCGAGGCAAAAAAGGGAAAGGGGCCAGGAGGCTTCCATGGCTGACCAGAGAAATCCAGGGCAGCCTAAGGGCCAAAAGGGGAGCACATAAAAAGTGGAAACAGGGTAAGATCACTAAAGATGAATATACCTCCTGTGCTCGTGCTTGTAGGGAGGCAGTTAGGCAGGCCAAAGCTACCATTGAGCTGAGGATGGCAACCCAAGTAAAAGACAACAAGAAATTGTTTTTTAGATATATTGGGAGTAAAAGGAAGGCCCAGGGAGGAATAGGACCACTGCTAAATGGGCAGAAACAATTGGTGACAGACAGGGGGGACAAGGCTGAACTCCTCAACAAGTTCTTTGCCTCAGTGTTCCTAAGAGAGGGGCAAGACAAGTCTCTCACTGGGGTTGTAGAGGCAGCAGCAAGGTGCCAGACTTCCATGCGTAGATCCTGAGGTGGTGCAGAGTCATTTGGAAGAACTGGATGCCTTTAAGTCGGCAGGCCCGGATGGGCTCCATCCGAGGGTGCTGAAGGCACTGGCCGACATCATTGCACAGCCACTGGCGGAAATATTCGAACGCTCGTGGCACACGGGCCAAGTCCCGGAGGACTGGAAAAGGGCTAACGTGGTCCCCATTTTCAAAAAGGGGAGGAAGGAGGACCTGGGCAACTATAGGCCAGTCAGTCTCACCTCCATCCTTGGTAAAGTCTTTGAAAAAATTATCAAGGCTCACATTTGTGAGAGCCCGGCAGGACAAATTATGCTGAGGGGAAACCAGCATGGGTTTGTGGCGGGCAGATCCTGCCTGACCAATCTAGTCTCTTTCTATGACCAGGTTACAAAACGCCTGGACACAGGAGGAGGGGTGGATGTCGTATACTTAGACTTCAGGAAGGCCTTCGATACGGTATCCCACCCCATACTGGTGAACAAGCTAGGAGGCTGTGATGTGGATGACTACACAGTCCGGTGGGTGGCGAATTGGCTAGAGGGTCGCACCCAAAGTGTTGTGGTGGATGGGTCGGTCTCGACTTGGAAGGGTGTGGGCAGTGGGGTCCCGCAGGGCTCGGTCCTTGGACCGATACTCTTTAATGTCTTCATCAGTGACTTGGACGAGGGAGTCAAATGTACTCTGTCCAAGTTTGCAGATGACACAAAGCTATGGGGAGAAGTGGACATGCCAGAGGGCAGGGAACAGCTGCAGGCAGATCTGGACAGGTTGGACAAGTGGGCAGAAAACAACAGGATGCAGTTCAACAAGGAGAAATGCAAAGTGCTGCACCTAGGGAGGAAAAATGTCCCGCACACCTACAGCCTAGGGAATGACCTGCTGGGTGGCACAGAGGTGGAAAGGGATCTTGGAGTCCTAGTGGACTCCAAGATGAACATGAGCCGGCAGTGTGACGAAGCCATCAGAAAAGCCAATGGCACTTTATCGTGCATCAGCAGATGCATGACGAAAAGGTCCAAGGAGGTGATACTTCCCCTCTATCGGGTGCTGGTCAGACCGCAGTTGGAGTACTGCGTGCAATTCTGGGCGCCACACTTCAAGAAGGATGCGGATAACCTGGAGAGGGTCCAGAGAAGGGCCACTCATATGGTCAAGGGCCTGCAGACCAAGCCCTACGAGGAGAGACTAGAGAAACTGGACCTTTTCAGCCTCCGCAAGGAAGGTTGAGAGGTGACCTTGTGGCTGCCTATAAGTTCATCACGGGGGCACAGAAGGGAATTGGTGAGTATTTATTCACCAAGGCACCCCCGGGGGTTACAAGAAACAATGGCCACAAGCTAGCAGAGAGCAGATTTAGATTGGACATTAGGAAGAACTTCTTCACAGTTCGAGTGGCCAAGGTCTGGAACGGGCTCCCAAGGGAGGTGGTGCTCTCCCCTACCCTGGGGGTCTTCAAGAGGAGGTTAGATAGGCATCTAGCTGGGGTCATCTAGACCCAGCACTCTTTCCTGCTTATGCAGGGGGTCGGACCCGATGATCTATTGAGGTCCCTTCCGACCCTAATATCTATGAATACACTTGGACTTCCAAAAAGCCTTACACAAGGTCCTCCATTAGAGGCTCTTAACTAAATTAGGTAGTCATGGGATTACAGGGAATGTCACTTTTGGGTTAGAAATTGGCTGGAAGATAGAAAGCAAAGAGTCAGCATAAATGGTCAATTTTCAGGATGGAAAGAAGTAAACAGCAGAGTTTCCCAGGGATCTGTGTTGAGACCAGTGTTGTTTTAACATATTTATAAATATGTTTCAGAAAAGGAGCTAAGTAGTAAGTATTGAGATGGCCACATTTACTGATGATAGAAAATTATTCAAAATGGTAGAGAACAAGGTAGACTCTGAAGAACTACAGAAGGATCTTGTAGGATTGAGAAAAAAGGGGAACTAAATGGGAGATGAAATTCAATGTAGATAAATGCAAAGTGATGAACCTGGGCAAAAGTAACTCAGACTACACTTTCACTATGATAGGCTCTACATTAGCTGTTACCACATAAAGGAAAAAGATCTGGGACTCATTGAGGACAGTTAACTATACCATCAGTTCAGTGCTCAGCAGCCATTAAATAGGCAAACAATATGCTAGGGATTATTAAGGAGGCTATTGTTAACAAAAGTGGAAGTATTGTCATTCCCCCCTTTATAAATCCAGGTGCATCCAAACCTTGACTACTGTGCCCAATTCTGGTCCCCACACCTGAAAAAAAGGATATAAAAGAACTAGAGAAGGTCCAGAGAAAGGCAAAAAGGATGATCAATTGTATAAGGGGCTACCATATGAGAAGAGACTAAAGAGACTAGGCCTATTCAGTTCAGAAAAGAGACTCTTGAGGGAGGCACGATAAGGTTTTATAAAATCTAAATGGTGAAGATAAATAGTGATTTTTTTTGTTTACTGTCCCTCACAGCACAAGAACTAGGAATCACAAAATGAACTAGTAGGTTGGTTTTTACATACAGCATGTAAAGTGTGGAACTCATTGCCACCAGCTGTTGTGGAAGCTGACAGTTTAGCCAGATTCACAAAGGAATTGGACAAATTCTTGGATGAAAGGGGCATTCTAGCTATTGAGCACAGAAGTTAAGGATAGATAGTTGAAGGACTCTATTAGGGAGTGCTATTAGGGACTCTATTCAGATCCTGAGACTGTTAACCTATGACAAAAGGTGAGTGATACCCTAAATTGATGGCTTCTGATGAAAGTCCTCTTATACCAGTATTTCAAAGCTACTGCCAACACCCATCAGCTTGCATCGTCCTTTCCAGGGTAAGTCTAACCTGCTGACTTTCATTCAGTTAACAACATTGAGAAATCAAGGAAACCAGTCTAATCTGTAGTCACTGAAAGGATCCACATACTTTTTCTATTATTTGTTAGGTAGGAATATTTATTATCCTTAAAATGAGAAACACATTGACTATTCCTCAGTGGAGTTGGTATTTAAGTCAGCCACACTGCACAGTAAACAATTACAAAGAGGGCTAACAGCTTGCATTGGAGCCCCCAGTGGGTGGAAGTTAAAGTTAGACAAATTAAACCTTGAAATGAAATGTGATTCCCTAGCAATAAGGACAATTAAACACTGGAGTCTTTAAAATTAAAGTAGATGGCTTTTAATAGATATTCTTTAAACATTCCTGAGGGAACCTTTCTATAACATGTATATCGTTGTAATCATCATTAGCAGTCTCTTGATACAAGAAAGACAGACTTCCAAGAAATAGGAAGTCATCAGTGAGCCTGTAGATTACTGAAGAGGCTGATCTGAGAGCTGCATGTTCAATTGCAGACATGGCGCAAAGTTTTGGGTGGAAGGAGTAGATCCTGGTGATGGCAGATCACAGTTATTTTCCTTTGTCTCTCTTGTCTATCTGCCTCCATAGCAAGATGAGTTTGCTCAAAATTATCAATGCCTTGTTATGTATCATCATGCCAATGGGTAACGCTTCAGTGCTTGTGTATCCCACATATTGATGTTAATACTGCACTTCTTCAGATTGGTCTTCAAGGTGTCTTCAACTCTTCTTTTGCCCACCTCTAGAATGGTGACCATCACAGAGTTAGGAGTATAGGACCTGTCTTGGTGTCATGCTAGGTCATGGGCTACTGCAGGATCAATGTGCTGACCAGAGTTAAAAAGAGAGAGAGAGAGAGAGAAATCTAGGGACAATCCAGATTAGGAATCCTGGAGATCAATCCAAGGGTGAGGTCTAGGAAGAAGCTGAGTCCAGAAGCCAAGCAATCAGGCAAAGAGCAGACACACCTAGCGAACCGGGATGAGAAGCTGAGAAATTTAGCAGACAGTGGAGTCAGAGCACAAGCCAGAGGGAATATGAAAGCAGTCTGGGATTGATTTAAAATTTGAGCCCTTTATCCAAACACTTCTTGTTCCTGTGAAGCAGTTTATTTGGGGGTAGTGGAGAGACAGCTAACCCCGACTGGCCACTACAGTGACAGGCAGTGGGAGAAGGATTAGACTCTGCTGGAGGCTTTAGGCTAGTCTTGTCCTGTTTAGGCACTTGGCTATGGAATGGCAGGCCTGGATGGATGGCTGTATTCACCAGAAGAAAACACCAGATTCAAAGCCATGGCCTAATATTTGGGATTTGAGGTATTTTCAATATATTAACCAAGTTTAACACCCAAACAACAAGTTAGGCATCAAAACAACCTGGTAGACAAAGTTTGGTTTGCATCCTGATGTCATGATCATTGAAGATACTAATTTGGAGACATCTAAAGGCAGCACTGTTAGATTTTCTCTCTTGTTACATCATTGTGTTTACTTATGGGAAAAGATGGCCAGCTAGATAGGGGAAATACTCAACTTTCTCCAAGCTTTGCTCTCTAATTACGATATGTGGAGGGAACAGCTGGCTAGTTTGGAGTGGGTTGGTAACCTATCTTAGTTTTTGTGAATTGATAGTGAATCCAAGCTTGTAATATGTTTCTCATAAGCAAATCAAAATGAGCTCTTTAATTGAGTGGGCACAAATTATACAACCATCCTCATATAGAAGATCAGGAATGGAGGCAATTATCTTGAATTTTGAATATAATGAGTTGATGTTAAAGAAATGTCCATCCATGCAATATTAGATGAGTACTTCAGATGTAAGTTTATCAGAAATGATGTATGGTATAGTTGCAGTATAGATGGAAGAGGGTTGGTACAATCATACAACCTTGCTTGACTCCAGTTCTAATAGTGAAGGGGTCTATTTAGAAGCATAAGACAGTGCTGCTGTGTCTTTATGAATACGCCTAATAATCATAACAAATTTTGGAGAGCATCCAAAAGTAATGCCTTATCATTCATAAGGCATCTGTATTAACAGAGTCAAAGGCCTTAGTCAGATCAATGAAAGCCACATAAAAATCTCAGTGTTTCTTGAAGTACTTCTCCTGCATCCGTCTAGTGACAAAGATTATATATATTTTACCTTTGAGTGGTCTGAAACCATATTGGTACTTGAGTAGATTCTCTTCAGGGAGGAAAGTAAGTCTATTAAGGAGAATGTGGGCAAGGATCTTCCCAGGTATGAATGGGCATTTTACACCACAAATTGCTGCAATCTGATCCATCTTCTTTCTTGAATATAGTAACAATTCTAGCATCTCTCAAGTCACTGGGAATCTGTTCATATTTTCAGATTTTCCATAATAACAATGTATAGTTGGGGAGAAAGATTTGCTTTGCTAAGAAGTTACAGATGGTATTCCAATAGGACCACATGCTTTGTTGTTCTTCATTTGCTTAATGGCGTTCAAGGCCTCTTGATAAATTAGTGGATTTGCAAGGAATGACTTCAATGATACTGCTACACAAGCAAGTCAAAACCCAGGTGCTTACAGGGCTGAAGTCGGAGCTAATAATTGTTAGTTCCTGGCACCAAAAACAGGCTAGGGTCTCAAACTGGTATTCAGCTGATTGTTGGCCTATGTGGCACACAAGCCACACTCTGAGACACCAATGTAGCCCCATGGCCAGGGCTAAAAGTTAGCTAATCATCACCCTGCCCCATACCTATCTGTCACGGCAGGGTCCTCGCAGAGGGCCGTGATCTCCTTGAGGTCCCTCGCTCCGTGTCAGGCCGGCCCAAGGCACCCTCTTATTCTCGCCCGCCACGTCTTGTTGGTAAATATAAAGGTTGGGAGGCTGCCTATGACTCCCTGGGCACGGCTACTCGGGACCTCTGTCCCCGTGGTTCTCCCGGACCCCCTGGGGGTCTCCTGATATGGTGGGTGTTCCCCAGACACCCTCGCCTTGTGGGCTATATGTGGCTCCTACCTCCCCTGATACCATGCCTCAAGCCTCACAGATGTTCTGGACGTTGGTCCATCAGAAACCACACCCATTCTCCCAGGCCTCCTCTGTAGTCTCGCCCACTCCTGGGCCTCCCCTGTAGTCTAGCCCACTCCTGGGCTCTCTCCAATACCCAGCCTCTCACTGGGACTCTCAACCAGCCCACTCTGGGCCTTCCCTGATGGCATGGTCCTGCTCAGGGGCTCTCTAGCAGGCCTCCGGTCCTTCAGGCCAACCGCACGGGTACCCTCTCTGATACGGGCTCACCGCGCTGCTACTCCCTGTTGTCTTGGGGGCAACCGCAGCGCCTTGCCTCTGTCTGAGGGGTGTTGCCGCACTAGCCCGCTCTAGGGCTCCTCAACACAGCCCCACTCTAGGGCTCCTCAACACAGCCCCACTCTAGGGCCGGGGTCTACGCACCCCGCAAGTGATGCCCTTGCCGGCATCTGCTGCGCCTGTCCTGGGCTCCCTAATATGGCACTCCCCCTCTTTGGGGCTCGCCGTGCCCCCCCTGGGCTTCTCAATGAAATCACCCCTCGCTCTGGGGCCGGGGTCTATGTACCCCGCACGCAATCCGGGGTCTATGTCCCCTGTCTGCAACCTACTGGTTGCGCCCGCGACCCACTGGCTGTGCTCCTCACCGCCAGTTGCTCCTGCACTGACGTGCAAGCTGCGCCTTCCCTGGCGCTGTGAAAATAATGCGCCCTCTTGGTGCTAGCCTGCGCCTTCACTGGCGCTAGGGCACCCCACACTCTCTGGGGTCCCTATGAGGACACTGCACCCTCTTATGAGGGCAATGCGCCCTCCTGTGCTAGGGCTCCCCACACTCTCTGGGGTCCCTATACGAGGCATCCTCCAACCCCTACAGCCTCACCCAAGCCTCCGGGTGTAACCAACAGAGCCAAACAAACTCAAAGTACAAGCCTCTAGGCTATAACATAACTACGAGCTGCATGGCCATAACTAAACTCAAAGCCCTATGGCTCCAACAACATTGCTCAATGTAACCGCGGTACTTGCTCTTAGGCTTCTCTCTGCATCCTCACTCCAGGAGCTCCTGCCTCCCAAGCTGCTGGCAGGGAACTGCCAGCCTGGCTTCAGCCCTGGGCTTTATAAGGGCCAGGCCCTGCCCCCTACAGGCAGCTGGCTCCGCTTAGTTGCTCCGGCAACCCGCAGCTGTGCTCAATTGGCTCTGCCAGGGCTCTCTCCCTGGCAGTTTCTCCTCTCTAGGAACAGGCACTAAGGTGCCCTGCGACACTATCACATTCAATTTAGGGCTCCATACAAACTGGTCATAAATATAGTCTACATTGTAAGTGGAATATTGCATTAAATGTTCTATATGTCAATTATATGTAGAACATTTTATGGTTGGTCTGTATGTGTAGCATGCTTGACACTTATGCCTTAATTAACACTTTAATTATGGCAAAAATGTAACATGTAGAGGAGACCTTAAATTCAAATATTCACAGAAAACTAATTCAGAGTTCCAGACCCACTCATATGTGTAATTATGAGCCAGACATGACTTGATACAAAAGATAATGAAGTTGTTAAAAAAGAGAAAAGAAAATGTTCCCCTCTCCTCACTATTTCCAGCATTAGAGCAAAATCAGTTTATGCAGGCCATTAACCTGCTGCATCTATGTCACCTATTCCTTGACAGTATTGCAAATACTAAACCCCTGCTTTCTTTCATCTCTTTCACCCCATGCATACTATTCATTACCTTGAGCACTGAAAAGTGCAGCAGGAAAAAAGGGCCCTGCTGTCATCAACAAAAACCTATAATAATCCCAATGCCTGAAAATACAATTTAAGATCAGTTTACTAGCTAAGTCTTCTTCCAGGGAACTGTATTATTTTCTTACACAATAAAGTTAGCTTCTTCATATTCAAAATAAATATTGATTAAGATGATGAGGTAGCCTTCTCAAACTTAAGAATTTTCCATCACATAACTTGCTGTTTCAAATTTTATTATTTTGAAAGTCATCCCTTTAGTTTTAAGAACTTAGTAAAATGAGAAATCTTTGTTAGACAAAAGTGGTAAAATGAGTTTGATTTCTGAATAACCTTCTTCTAGTGTATAACCATGTGTTTGCATATTGAACTTGTACACTTCATTTTTTTCTGGTAAATACCTGCACATGGATCAGTATTGAACACCACAATCATTAAGTCCCTCTCTACTGAATTATAAATACACTAATAGAAGATTCTTAATGTAAAAGGAGGTACAATTCCAACCTTGAAAATGTACATGAAACACACTCATTGAACTCATTTGAACTCTAAATTGATTTCTGTTAAACATCACTCAAGGCTAAGTGAATTTCAGTTAAAAAGTTACTGTTGCATCATCTGTCCCTGTAACAAGGATGTCAAAAATAGCCTCTGGTCTACCTCCAACTGAGCAATTCTTATCTTTTCCAGAAACCCATCTGCTGTAGCATCAATGAAGACACTTTTCCCTGAATATATTTTAAATGAATTGACATTTATTTTAGATACATTAATATGTGTGTGTATTAAATCTGTTTGTCACTTTATATTTGAAAGTATATACAAACCACAAAAAGTCTGTCTTCTTGTTTTGGTCCATGAAGTTTATTTAAGGAAGATTTGTAAAACAAAGTCTTTCAAAATGCTTAATTTATTTGCTAATTCTACTTCTGAAATGAGTAACTGTGATGGCTGTATGTGTTGTAGGGCTTGCTACCACTGCCCTGAGCTCGTCTGCCTACAGGCGGCAACAGGGTGGACCTCGGCTTTGGATCACCTGGTCTGCCAGGAAGTTGGTCTTATGTTTTCTCACCGGTCATGACTTTAATGAAATATATTCCCAGGAGGCACTGCCCACGGTGATCCTGCCTGGTCTCAATCCCTGTTTCTTCTGTGGGGCTCCAAACCTTCCCTTTACCCCAACCCAGCCTCTCCAGGTGGTACTCACAAAATTCTTCTGCAGCCAGGTTGCAGTGCTGCCTGTTGTGGTGTTATTTGGCCCTCTACCCCAGGGTGACCTTTGGTTTTGATTAGGTACAGCCCTTCCAGGGCTGGTCTTGGCCTGTGCTCAGATATCAAAAGAAAAGGCAGAAAAAGGCAAAGAAAAATGTGACTGCTCTCAGCCTTCTTGTCAGACTCCATCCATGTCCCCTTTACCCGGAATCAGGTTTTCAAAATCCCAATCGCTATGATCAAGACAAATCCCTTAGTCCAGTCTTTCTTATGCACCAGCCTTTCCTGCACCCCTATGAACATTCCCAGTCTCCTTGGGGTCTCCCCTATGTGCAGGAAGGCTCTACCTGTAACTGTAGCTTTCTGTCAGGCCCTCCTCCAGATCCTGTGTTGAAAATTCCACTCCAGAGATTATCACAGGCCTTGTGGACTCCCTCACTCTGGATCCTCAGCTGCAGCTCTGTTCCAGAGATCACCACCAGCCATGTGTGTGCAGGCCTCTGCCTGCCGCCTGCTCAGGGTCACTCCCACTACACTCCTCAGGCAGATTCTGGAGCCCTTGACTGCAGAGATGCTCAGCCACTCCTCTGTCTCTGTGGCCTGCAGGGAACTGACCCCTCTCTGTCCCTCTCCGTGCCTGGAAATACCTTTGGGCAGCCTTCCCCCTCCAATCCTGAGTGAGATGCTGCTCCAGAAGTGGGGTGGGTATTTTCCTTCCCTTCCAGTGTCCAGCTGCAGCCCTGTCAGCCCTCCATGTTGTGAGGTTTGTCTCACTCCTTCACAGTAATTTTTCTGTAATGTAGATGATATGGGAGGGACGAGAATCTCCTTGATATTCTAGGTTAAATGTAGTCCAAGCCTAAGCAAATCTGACAGCAACCACTTTCACCAGAACAGAATGAGGTCCTTATTTATTGGATATGCTGGTTGATTACAAATGTTATGAAGAATGTAACCAGGTATTTGTCTGCGTGTCTTATGCAAATTATATAATTTCATTATGAGACTGTTCTACTGTCTAGCATTCTTTTCACTTGTGCAATTGGGAAACATATTTAATGTCACAGATCTCAGAACACTTTCTTTATCAATATGAAATCATTTGCTCTGTTGTCCTTATCCAGTTATGTTACCCTTCCCATATCTAGTATGTCATGTTCTCTGATCCAGATGTACTAAACATCACCTTTATCCATCAAGGATGAAATGTTTCCTGATGTGGCTTAAATGCTATGGAACGACAGATGAAAAACAAATTCATTACATTGTTGTTCTTCCTTTGAGGAGATTAAGACATTAAGATGAATATATTATCAATTGTAATGAATAATTCCATAATTATTTGGGTTAAATCAAATGTATGCTGAAATGCCCACATAAGCTGTTATTAACAGAGAGTTCCAAATGCAATATTGATTTGAGTTTGGGCACTGAGAAAATTAACATTTTTTTCTGATACTGATGTGACATCCATTGGGAGGACAGACATTACCTAGAGCAGGGGTGTCCAACCTTTTTGAATGTGGGGCCAGATCATGAACTTTTTATCACCCAGTGGTCCCACGAGCCATATTCAAAGACCTCACAGGAAGCGATACCACATCACCCCCCAAAATGAAAGCACAGTGTTTACTTTTGTTTCCCATCACAGCACCTCAGGCCTCAGAAAATGGCTTGGAGGGCCGCATGGCGGCCCACAGGCTGTAAGTAGGACAAGCTGACCTAGAGCTTCAATTTGGCAGATATCTTAAGCTAAGACAAGCTGGTTAATTTTAAGGATCGTCCCAAAGCCAACACTGGATTTGAATGTCAAATACAGATATGGATACTTACTACCTATCTTAAAAATGAGCCTAATCAACATTTCAGTTTCAAACTCTTTGAATTGAAGGGGTCAAACACCAGATCCAAACTCTGGATTTCCCAAATGTCAAAGAACTGATATTCACAGCTAATGTTTGCCACATTAAAAAAGTTTAAGCAGTGAAGGATGCTATTAAGACAATAGTAAGTTTTTTTCCTCTAGGGATTTTAGTTCAGGCTTATCTCTAGTCAGAAATGATAAGAGAGATCACTGAAGATTAAAACTGTAAAGTGGCAAAAAGTACAAATGATTTTTCCAGTATACTAGTCACAATGAGGGACAATGAAAGGAAGATGTAGCATATTGGTTAACCAAACAGAAGGAGACAGTAACATGTCTAAAGGTTACATCACTAGAAATCCAGTGATCTAGAATTTAATTCTGTATCCACCAATAACTTCCTTCTCAACTTTTAGCAAACCAATCTATTTCAGAATCTCCTTTTATAGAAGGGAAATAATATTTACTCCTCTCACAGCTATACTGACTAACAAAGCTACTAGTATACTGGGATGTATTAACAGGGATGTTGTAACCAATTTATGGAAAGTCATTCTTCTACTCTGTTCAGCAACAATGAGACCTCATATTAAGTACCATGTCCAGTTTTGCTCAGAATCATTCAGCAAAGATGTGAACAAACTGGAAAAAGTCAAGAGGGAAACAACAAAAATTAGTGAGATCAATAGTTAAGGAAAGCTTGAGAAGATTGGGAGGGTGGTGTGGGAGAAGTTTGATAACAGTCTTCAAATACTAAAGTTGGAGAGTTAAGGCAAAGTAATTCTATGAACGTATTGTTGTAAATTGCACTGGTAGGTTGCCTAGCAAAAAGCAAGAGCTGGAACCAGAAGTAGGGAAAAGAATTAATTAGGACAACTGAGCACAGTGAGACTCAGGTGAAGAGAAGGGATTAACAATTGGGACTTTCAGTGAAGATGACTGTACTGGACTGCCTTAGGCTAAACAGGACTCCCCCTACAGTATTTGCCCTAGGCTGCTGCAGAGTAGGACAGAGACAGACAGAGAAACAAATCACAGAGCCAGTCTTTCCCATCATCTCAACAACCCATTATCCCTTTTTTAGTAACAAGGCAATTTAGAAGAGGAATATGATTCAAAAGTAAATGGATAAATAGGGGTAGGGTACACTTTGAATCAAGGCCCTATTTTGAAAGGAAACTTGACCAAGAGAGAGAGGTGCGGGGGGGGGGGGTGGAGGGAGGCAGACCCTCCTTCCTTCCAACTCTAGCCCCACCCCCCAGTGAGTGGGTGCAATGTTGGGAGGAAACAGAACTAGTGACACATTAGATGAGAAGACTGGGGATGAGAACAGGGAGCTATTAGGATGGGCAGGGCATTGGACATAAAAAGAAACACAGGAAGGAGCAAGCTGCAAATATTTATTCAGTCTTTCAAAGACAGGGAAAAGGGATAGCTATGTGGTTACATGTGTTGGGATTGAAGAAGTGTAAAATTTTTAGTGCTATCACAGGCTTAAAGTGTATTTGAAAATTCACTCAATCTATAAAAATGAAGATAGTCATTGCATTTTTCTTGCCTACCTAGATTTAAGCTCTTCAAGACTGGCACTGTCTATTGCTTTGCACTTGCACAGTGCTTTTACTTATATTACTAGCTCCAATTGTTATTAAAAATAGAAAAAAAAGTATTAATATTCAAAGAATCTGTTTGCACTTAGTCATTTCTGAAAAGCAGCAGCTTTCATTGCATATGTGAGATATTTGGCAAATAAGAAGAGTCATAGCTGAACAAAGAATTGATGAACAGAGTCCTCATTTCATAAGTGTCAATGAGAAGCAGAACATTTCTTGTTTACATATGCGTGGTTATTTTTTATCTCCATTTAACAGAATTATTTTTTAAATAATTTAATTTGATCTTGGCTTTCACCTTAAATATACCACCACTGGAGGCATTCTCGCTAAAATTAATTGATATGAATGACACTGCTTGATATGTTTTAATTAGTAAATTATACTTCTAAACTCTTTTAAACAATCAAGTGAATGTAATGCACTGAAGCCATACTACTATGGACCAAAGGTGCAGCCATCTCATGTAGGTCATTGCAGAGATAGGCTTTGCTTCTGCTGGATCCGCAGAATATCTGGGTAAAAAACATAGATTATGCCACACTGGGGAAAATCTCTCACTCTCAGGGCACAGAAGAGGCAATCTGGGCCAATATATTTACTTAAACAGAAAATAACCCTGATTATAAGATGACTCCCTGATAATTAGATTCTATATATGGAAAAGAAAAATTATACATTTGTTATAATTTTCCAGGTATAGAATCTAATTATTGGACTTTTGCCTTGAATTTGTCCCCCTCCAAATGCTATAGCAGGGGAAATAAATCTGGAGGGTCTCTGCTTCCCCCAGCCTTATCCCTTGGCAGCCCCTTCTCTCTCTCCTTATTGTCAGAACCTACTCTCCCTGAGCACATGGAAGGGAGGAAAACATTTGAAAACAACCTTGAAATTAAATATGCCTGTACCAATTTACATATAGTACTCATGTACTTGGTTTATTCAGAATTGATGCATGCTACCTTTCTTTTGAAATTGCTTCAAGTTTTAACACACATAATCCATAAACACACTATTGAGCAGCACTTTGGCACTTGCTCATATGTAGTACAAACTATGCATGCTATTAGTCCAAAGCCAAAAGCTTATGATTTACCACATAGTTCATTGGGCTGCACCCCACCAGAGTCAACAGCATTTCAAGCCATAGTGACCCCATAGCCCAGCACTGTTCAGTATGTGTATATACTCCAGATAACCACCACAAAGGTGCATGAGCTAATTAGTCCCTACTCATGATTGGAACCAGGTGTATTCTTGTCACAAGAACTGTGACCTTCCAAAAATGTATATGCAGATAAGATGCAGGGTAACCTGGCCTGGCTTCACATCATGGGAAGTGGTGCCACAATAACCATATGCACCAGGCTGAGACATAGGCTGACAAAGGGGTTCTGCATGAACTGTGTGCAATGTTGTGGCTCTCTATGACTTAAAAAAGAGTTAGTGGTGAGAGATAACTGCACTTAATGGGAATTACTATATGTCTTATTCAGATGAACTACTGTGGCAGGGAACCAGTGGTGCCTGCTACTTTAAGGGCTAGATCAAGCAGCCAGCAGGTGTTTGATTATGGTGGCCATTTTAGAACTCTGGCTGACTATATAAACAAGAGCTGTTTGGTGTTGGGGGCCAGGCAAGAAACATTGCCTGGCTGAGCTGCTGCATGGGAACACCTTGCAGGTAGGAGCAGGAGGCTCTGGTCCTGGGCATGACCTAAGATTGGACCTTGCTGGGAGTGGGTGGTCTGGTGGGGCTCCCAGTGGTGTGGAAACCCCAGGAAAATTCCAGGCCAGTTACCACCCCAGTGAAAGATGGATAGGGGCGCCTTAATTCCAGCCCTCACCTTCGGGTGGGTTATATGATCCATCTCATCCAGGGCAGGCCAGGTAATCTTCTTGGTAGGAACCCAACTGGTAAGTGCTGGGGCCAGGACCCAGATAGGGGTCAAAAGGCCCAGGGGCCCACCACAAGGATGCCCATATAGAGAAAAGAAATGTGGGGTCCTGACTGGCCTGAGACAGGGCCAGGGCTTAAGGGGAAGCCAAAGGTCCCAGGGAAGGGATCACAGCTAATGGTCAAAAGGGATGGTTGAGTTGGCTGCCTGAAATGTCATCTGAGAGGCTTGGACCACGGTGTAGGGGTGGAACGGAGCTGCAGATAGCACCCCCCCCCCCAATTTTGGGGTGTATAATGGGCAGTCTCCCATGTAATTATCATGTCAATATTATTATATCAAGGTGTGGCAGGAGATTGAAGCAGCTGGCTTACCCATAGACGGGGGTCAGGCTGGTGCTTTAACAGGGCATGAAAGCTTGCCCCGTCACAACTACACTAAACTATTCTTGTGGTAGTTTCCATCAGCAGCATGGCTTCTTGACTTCTTTTTGGCTAAGATCAAGTGTAGTGGCTGGGCAGAGGCCTGGCTTACTGTCTGGATTGATGCCATGAGCATCGGAGGATGTAATTTTTTTTAATATAAAAGTGGAACATTTTGATAACCTTGTTGCTTTTCCTAAGCAGAAGTCTTGGTAAATGTTGGTCCCGGAGCCGAGAAAATTATGAGAATTTTTGGAAGATGTATGCAGCAGTAGGTGAGAGAGAATAATTAAAGGGGTTAAGACTTACTGAGGAAAAAAAGACAAGAAAAAGACAAGAATTATTCAAGTGCACACAGATATGTTTGAGCTGGAAAGACAGAAAAATGCTTGGAGTATTATGTACAAAAAGTTATGTCTCTTGAAAAGATACACAATAAATACAGTATATGGACAGAATCATGGAGCGCTTGAGTGGCAATGAAGGCAGATGAGAGGAGTCCTTGTGGGATAGTGCACTTACTATCAGTAATCCAAGTAGGGCCACACGGAGGGTTTACAATGTATTTCAGACAGCCCAAACTCTGTAGCAAGTGTGGGCAGGAAGACATCTGGCTGCTTGCCTCTAGTACACAATATGCTACATATGTTAAGGGAAATGGCACAGGGTGGCAGAATACCAAGAAGTACTGAACTATGTTATTTGTGGCAAAGAGGGACACTTGCAGCACTGATGCCTTTGGTCCTTCTCAAATAAAGCTAAAACTACACAGGAGCAGCAGAAACAGGAAAGAAAAAGTGGGGAAAAAGAAGATGTTGACTCAGAATGTATAACACAAGAGGAGATGCCACAAGAAGGAAGATCCAGGGAGGAAGAGAATTAAATTTCAGTAATCAAAGCAGTACAGCTGGTGACAGAAGAGGCAAGAGAAGAAAAGATAAGTGGAACAAGTGACTGAAATAGAGAAGAGAGAAGGGAAAAAAGAGAGAATGCTACAGGAAGGAGAAGGAGGAATGGGGACAAAGGAGGAGAAAGAAGAGATCCAATTTGGGAAAAGAAAGATATCACATACTAGTAAGCTTAGAAAGAATAAGGTCAAAATAGAGAGAGAGATGGGGAGGGAAACTGCTTGACAAAAAGCTCATCAGAGCCAGTGTGGGCTGGGACTAATGCAAAGGAGAAAAGGGACCTTTCTTGATTGTCAAAGCCATAGAACAACTGGCAGACTACAGGAATGTGAAGAAGGGGAAAATCAGGGGCTGACTACATCAAGCAAAAGCATAGAAGAATTGTAAAGTGGTAGGCACATGTAATTTAAAATGGACAAGAATGACTCTGTTGCATCTATAAGTGTAAGAAGTGAGTTATTAAGGAAGCGGTGGGGAAAAAAAATGCCAATATTGTGTGGGGTAAAGCAGACATGTTTACAGGAGTGTGGAATCTATGGGAGAGGGATTGCAAGCATTTTATGAACAGAAGGGGATGGGGACCATTGTGGTGGGTAGAGTCAGATGTAAAAGAAGTAAATGAAGCCACAATTTTGCTCATGAATGAGGAAATGGAAGTGCACCAAATACAAGTGATGGTAGAAAGTAGATTGTAATGGATAGTGGTAGGGTTTGAAAAGAAAGTTGTAGAAAATTTTAATATATACATGCCAGCTGAAAGAAAAGAAAGAATTGCCCTGTTTGAGAAATTAAAGGTGTATGTAGGCAGAGGCAGGCACAGCATTATGGAGGGGCATTTCAATTGAATTATTAAGGAGAGGGATAGGAAAGGGAATGGAGGGGATGGGGATCTAGAAAGCTTGTCAAAGGTACTAGTTAACATAAAAAAAATAGGTTTAAAGGAAGTATGAGCTGGTGAGGTGATTGTGAGGATGGAACTGAGGGGGAGACAGGTGTCAATGCCTATTTTTGTATTAATGTAAAATGGGTCAGGGATTGGAAAGAAGGAGATCTTAGAAGTGACCATCAGCAAATGCCCAGATGTTGAGAATGGAAGTGAGTTTAGATAAAAGCCAAGGTAGGGGGAAAGGGTTGTGGAAGTGAAATATTCAATAACTACAAGATGAGGAGACCTGTCAAGGATATGTGGAGCTGTATAAAGGGTGGAGGGCGATGAAGAAATACTACAAAAGTATCTGGGAGTGGATCAGGAGGAGAAATAGAGATTTTTTTTAAAAGAAATATTGGTTGAAGGGAAGTGAAGAAGGGGGTAGAAGAGCTAGAAGAACTACAGGCAGGGACACAAGAATTATTAAAGGACATGCTTAGAGGAGTACAAGTAAATAAAGAACTGGAAGATATAAAGTGATGGGCAGAAGAATGGTTCAAAAGGAAAACATCAGAAAATCTTTCTGACTAGAGCACCTTGGGTGGAGAAGGGGGAAGGGTGGTATAAGTATTTTTCAGCAAAATTGAAGAAAAGAAATAAGGAACGGAAAGCAGGAGAACTGAAGAAGGAACCTGAGTAGAAGAGAGTGTGAAGGTGCTGGACACAGTAGCAGAATTTTATAATCAGCTGTACAAAAGAAAAAGAGTAGATGGAAGAAAAATGAAGGCATTCCTTGACAACATAAAGGAAGGAGTAAGGGTGGAAAGAAACAAGCATTGGAGATTTATGAGAGAGATGTAGGATGGCTTAAAAGCTTGCAAGAGAGGGTAGACACCAGGAATAGCATAGGCACCAGGAAGTGATCGACTTCTGGTGGAATTCTATGAAAAATGTTGTCAATGGCTGGGGACAGATCTAATAGAGACATACAGGACACATCTACACATTTACACGTTGCCATAAAGTGACATTGCTATGACACCATGCTTTAGTACTTCCTTTTGGAAGTAATTGCCTGTACTGTGTTGTGTGCACTGCATACAGTTAGATTTCTCTGCTACATCACCATAGCAATGTGCTGTACTGGGGGGAGCATGCCACTACAGCGATGTAGCTGCCAATTGTGTAGACCGTCATGATGGCTATGTTGTAGTGTGCCGTATAATAATGTAGCACATCACTATATCACTATAAGGCAATATATAGATGTGCCCACAGGGAAATAATAGAGGGTGAAGAGATAGGAGAGGATTTTTCAAAAGGTATGGTAATTTTGATATTGAAGGAGGGAAAGGAAGGTGTATTTGGCCAATAACCCTTTTGAACATAGACTATAAATTGATTGCCAAAGTACTGGACAAAAGAATGCATGACTGTTTAGCAGATGAGATACAAAAAGAACCAAGCATGTGCTGTTTCTGGGAGGAGGATATTCCAGACCCTATGGTTAATAGGAGACCCAAAAAAAAGCAGAATAATCATGAATCTAGACCTGGAAAAAGTTTATGATAAGGTTGACCATGATTCATTTTTGAAGGATTGAGGAGGATGGGTTTCTTGTGAAGATGATTGGATGGGTCAAAGTGTTATATAATGTGGCAAGAAGTTGAATACTGGTAAATGGTTATTTGTACAAAGCATTCCTCATAGAAACAGGTGCAAGATTGGGATGCCATCTGTCCCCCTATCTTTTTGTGTACACAACAGAGACATTGGAATAATGAATTTGTGATAAGCTAAGAAGTGGTATGAAGATATCAAGGGCAGAAGTTAAATGCACAATATAGATGGATAACATTAACATAGTGGCTCAGAGCAACACATCAATTGTAAGGGTATTGAAGCATACTGAGAGCTATGTTGAAGTGTCATGGGCAAAATTAAACAAGATGAAAAGTACGTTGATGGGTGTGGGGGATTGGGAGAATTTACAGAAGTTCAGGCTGTGGATATTAGAGGGTCTAATCAAGAACTTGTGAATCCCAATGGACACTGAAGGGAAAGGAACAAAAGCATGGGAGAAATTAGAGGTAACAGTGAGGCAGATCTTGAGAACATGCAGTAGTACGACATTAACTTTCAACAGGAAAGTGGCTTCATTGAAAAATTACTCTAACTGATCATCCTTTATGTGGGAGTGGTGTATCCACTGTTATGGGAACAGATGAGGATGATACATAGGCTGATATAAGTTTGAGGGGAAAGTAAAAGAGAAAGGGTAGTCAAAATAGATCCAGGGAATTAGGAGGTTGGGGAATGCCAGATCTGAAAAACTTTGTGCATACTTACCTTATAAGAATGTTCTGTAAAGAGGCAGCAGAGGGATTGTGAAAAACCACGTTTTTGCTGTTACTTTGAAGAAGAACGTTAAGAAAAGGGGGCATGTACAAGGAAGATTGGGAAAAATGGGTGTGGCAGACACCAGCCTGTAAAGATGTGACCTTCTTAAGGGTAAATGAACCCAAGGGAATGAGATTAGAGTACTTGAAAGACTGTAAGAAGATGATTAATATGTTAAGGAAGATAAGATAGTATTTGGGGATATGATGGAAAGACAGATGGCAAATGTGGTTAAAGATGTGACAGATAATAGATTAAAAGAAGAACATACAGTTATCATATGGATGAGTATACACAATATTCTTCCTGTGAGGGGCATTCAGTGTAAGTGGGGTTTGTAAAATTGGCAGTGTTCCCAAGATGTGGGGCTGAAGAATCTGTACTGTATGTATTTTGGGACTGCCCTTTTGTGCAAGGTGTATGGGGGGGGGGGGGGTGTCAATTTCTGAGGGCAGTTGATATGAACTGTGACTTAAGAGCTAGAGACCGAGACTGAGAGCCATACAACTTTATGCAACAGTAGTGATATGGAAAGTGAGAAACCTATTGTTGGTCAAGGGACTGGCTTCCACCAGAATCAGGGTCTGGAGCTGGCAATATATGAATTGAAATACTGTGTGGATCAAGTTGCAGATGAGATGTGGAAAGAGAAGGTAGAGAAGAGATGGCAGAATAATCATGGTGGTGTTTCTTTCAGAAGGACAAAGGGCATAGTGAAAGTTATTGCTGCTTCTTAGGTTGTGGGAGTTTTGGGAGAGGTTAGTGTGTTAATAGTGGGAGGAATGTAGTAAGAACAAGATATTGTTGTAGGTGGAGGTTGTCAAGTTTTGTGTGAACGTAGTTTCTTTTAGTTTATTTTGTAATAATCAGCAGGTTTGCCTAATATTTGCTATGTGTTTTATAGTCATGCTCAGTCATTTAAGCAACTTTGCAGTTGATTTCTACTGCTGAGTATGTGTTGCTTTTGGCAGCAGTTAAATGATAGACAGTGTATTTAGTGAGTTTTCCTTGTGACAAGGAGCTAATGGGGGAGGGACCTCATCTTGTATTTGAATAAATACGTTAATAAGCCAATTCTTCTTGAGATATTCATACAGCGCTCTTCCATTATGACTAAAGGAGAGTTTTCCTTTAAATCATTAAAATTACAGCTATGTACATCATGATAAAATGCTAGCTATGGACAAGGGATAAGGGAATCATAACTGAAATTGATGATTTGTGCACATATATGCACAGGCACATGCACACAATTTTCACACAAATCCTATAGGACATTCTCTATAACATTTTAAATATCTTAGTAGTCTTACCTACATGAGGTTATATTGTGTTTTTTTTCTGGGAACAACATAATGTTGTGGCAGAAGTGACAAAGATAAAAAACATATAGACTTCTAAGCAATGAGTTTTCATAACTGAGGAAGGGATATGTAATTTTTAAAAGCAGCTACAGCCAGTGCATAGCCTTTCACAAAGACAAGTGGTGAAAACAGCAGATACTAAGGAAACTTGAGTTTCTTTCACCCCCAAAATAGTAGTACCCTCAAGATTGTTTAAGTGTTCCCTGTTCTTAACACAATGACACCAAATGTTGTCACATGATGTAGCTTCTGAAAATGTCATCTAGCAAAAATATTGGCACACATTGAGAATAATAGCATGCATTGTGTGTCTAATATATATATATGACATGCACATATACAGTGTGTGCCAATATTCTTTCCCAATAGATATAGATATTAAAAAAAAAAAAAAGTAACTGTTAACTATTAATGAGCTGGTGATGGATGTTTTTTGGACTTGAGTGAGCAAAGAGAATAAATGGACAGGACAAAAGCAATTAAACCGTGATTATCTACTTTGCAGGTAGCAAGACAAAATTTGTCTGAAGTGTGTGTGTGTGTGTATATATATATACACCACCAAACAATATTATAAATAGAATATTCAAACCCATTTTGTACTGCAGTTTGTAACAATGCAGGATCATTTCATACATCTGTCAGAATTTGATAAGACAAATACTTAAGCTTGTTCATGCAATTATGAAGATTCTTTAAAAAACAAACAAACTATAAGCAAACATCTGTCATATACAATATTTTCTGACACTAACATTAGGGGCTACTTAGTACCCATGAGTAGAAAATCTTTAACAGCTGGAATAATTATGTGATTATACCAGAAAATGCATCATTAACACTGCATACAGCACTTCCTCTGATTTTGTTTCCAGTTACATCCTTCATCATGCATTAAAACATTGTATAATTTTAACCAGAGCATATTGTAAATCTACTTTCACAAACTGCTGTCTATAGAAATAATCTGAATCCCTGCATTTATTAAAATATACAAATTAATTAGAATTCCCAAGCAGAACGGTAACAAAGGAGTTGTGTTTTTATTTATTATTATTATTTTATCTGACAGACTTTGCTCAGTTTTGTGGTTAATCCCTCATGGAGTCCCCAAAGTTCTGCTAAACATTTTTTTCTAATGCTATTTGTCTAGCTCCTACCTGTCCTAATAGTCTTTTTATCAGTTTCTTATTAAAATATTCATTAATTCAATCTTTGATATGAAAGCCATCTAGACATTCCTCTAAACTAGATAAAAGGATTCTGACCTTTTTTTTTCCCTAAAGCCACCATCCACTCAAAAGGAATATAGTGCTTTTTATCATGTAGCACTGTGTGACAGCCTGTTGGTCTCTCTGTTGCTATACTGTTCCTTCTGTGTGCTTGGCCATAAAAGTAAAAATAAAATATCTGCCAGAACATGTTTGTTTAAAAGTCCTTTTCCCCCCATCTCAAAATTCCCAGAAGACACAAATGTGGATTTGACAGTACCAGTTATGTATGAACTCTATTACCACACATACTTTATACAAAGAACACTTTACCCCGTTTTCTTGCTCTAGCTCTCAGAAAGGAGAGTTCCTTTCTGCCGCCTCATATTTAATAAACATAGGTGACTGGGCAACAACAAGCTATATGACTTAATAAGGAAATAACAACACTTATTATGTTTCCATTGATTATTTCTATGTCAGATATTCATTGGAAAACACACTTGCTTTTTGTCCTCAGTTAAAAGAGGCAAAAGACTAAATTACTTTTTTCATCACACCCTAGTGTCCCTTGAATTCAATTCAGCTGGTTGCTGTATCTCACATGACAAGCTTAGAAATATTACTGTCAAGTGGGAAGTATCATTATTTCTTCTAGTGTGGGGAGAGTTAAGCATCTCAGGACGAAATCCAAAAAGGCACTGCATTCAGTAATTATTTAATGCAAAATACATAAATAGCATTAGGAGCAGGAAGTAGAACACAGAGTTCTCTCTCTCTCTCTCTCTGTCTCAGGAGATGTGCCCACCTCTGGGCTTCAGAGTAAGATTTTGCCTTGCCCAATTTCCCTCTGGGACCAAAACCTTTGTATTCCCTTCTATTTAGTGGTCCTACTTTACCAAAGTATGCTCTCATTCCTGCCTGCACCACCATTTTGTGCTTAGGGCACCTCTAGAGGAAGTGAAAGATGTTGATTCAAATCCCCTTTGGTCTCCCAGGTTCTCAGGTCTCCCACTTTCTGGACAAGGATCCTAACAATTAATCTACTAAAGAAAAGGTATGTGGGTTTTTTCTTCTACCAGCCTCACTTTGTAATATATGCAATTATGGTATGTTGCCAAAGTAAATGCAGTAACAATTGTTCAGGACCTGTAGCAGGGTAGAATAGGATCACATTTAGAGACTTAGAAGTATAAAAGCCATGTAAATGCCAAATAGATGTGTAGTAGCAGAGGATTGGAGCTTTTGCTTTTTACAAGAGATGTCCCAAAAATAGAGTATGACTTTGGTCTTTCCTCCTGTTTTTATAACCATCTATTAAAGATCATTTTCCTTGTGGAATTGTCCCTGTAAACTCAGAACAAAGATGCATCTTAGAATGTAATGTTTAGATAGTAAAAGTATAGTTTAGAAAAGTCTCAACTGAGATTTGAATCTTAATATCTACACTACTATTGTGATATGAAAATTAATCTTGAATTCACTAGATAGCAATGGTAAAAAAGACTGATGATGATCCTTTCCCTTACAAAAGTAAAAGGAAAAAAAAAAAAAAAAGGAGAGAGAGAGAGACCATAACAGAGAAGGTCTCAGGATCAAATTATTACTTTCTGTGTGAATGTGTATCTTAATGTCCTCAATCAGAACAGATTACTCACTTGAGGTCTTTAGTTGGCCCAAGAGTACACAATAAATGAAAATGCTACGCTGGAATGAATCCCGATGACAGAATGTGAAGAGCTTGAGAAAGGTCAAGTTTGAAGAATTCCTTCTGGGTACCTACACTTAACATATTTGAGGGCCCTCTGCACAACACAAGCTTTAGTAATGTGTTAATGGGTAATGTTTGATCTCTATCTGTGTTCATATTCTCCATACCCTGCATGTGGCTTTACATATGTGTTTGTCTACCTTTCTGAGGCAGAGAGGGTTTAAAGAGAGTCAGGATAAGGAAATTTAACAGAGTGAAAGAGTACTTGCTGTTACCAGATTTGTCCATCACTTTGGGGTGTGCTCATTTATTAGGGATACATTTCTAGGGTCTTTGTAATTCTATCAATGTGCTGCTTGTGTACTGGTGTTTCTGTATGCAGCTGTATATCTCCCTTCTGCAAGTCCTCACTCCCAATGGAGCTATCTTGCAGGACTCAGTTTCAATGGGGCTGGGTTCCTCCACTCACCAAATTAGTCATACACACACAGATTAACGTGACACACCTAATCCGGCTGGGTTGATCAGCATGGACAGGCTGACACCCTCATATGCCAGGAATCAGTTCATTAAGGTAACAATAAACTGCAGTCAAACACAAGCATGCAGGTGAATAGAATACCTCTGAATCTGGCTGGGCATCCACCTGACACCCTCATGGGCCAGCATTCAGTTCATAAGGGCACGTCTGAGACAAACTGGGTCAATCAGCCTGTACAAGCTGATCCCCTTATGTGTTTCAAACTCAACATGTCCCAATATTTTGCCCCAACTGTCCTAGTAGTAGTAGCCTCTTGATGAGCAGGCCCCACAGTATTTCTGGGTTTCACAGGGATCTTTAGTTTAGGTAAAATAAGTTGCTGCAGAGCAAGTGGGGAATAAGTAGAGAAGGAAAAATATACCCAGTTACTACCAGTTTGACTATAAAAGCTATTTATTGCTGAGTATATGAAATGTATAATGGTACTAGTAATAATAGACATGCAAAGCAAAACAATCAAAACCATTACAGTACTACCCTGGTTTCACTAAGTATTTGGGAAAACTTACCTCAAGTTTAATACAATTCAGGTTCAGAAATCTATGCCTAGAGAGAAAAGAGAGAGAGAGCAAGAGCTGGGATCTCACCAGTCCAAGGAACTCGGGTTCCAATGCTGACAGGTAAAGTTGTTAGCACAGTCCTTGAAGGGAGACGATCTGTTTCTTCCAGCTTCTCAGGAACAATAGTGGATGATGTCAGAGAGATTTCTTCTCTTGAAGCACACTGGTTGCTGCTTTTACAGATTTTTATACCCTCTGTTCAGCTTCTTCAAAGCATTATTTTACTAGTGTAAATAATTGTCTTTTCTATTGAAAAGACAAACCAGGGGTTATCTGGTTTGGAACATCTCAAGAAACTGATTAACAACCAGGAAAAAAATATACGTTTTTAAGGAGTAACCAGACACTTAAGAGCCAGCTTGAAATTCTTATGGATAGCAGATATACTGGATGGAATACCTCATTGTTTCTTCAGAAAGAATAGATAGCTTGCAGCATCAGGGTTTTGTATTTTTACCTGTTGTGAATAGGCCTCAGCTTAGCATGTCTTTTCCAGATTTACTGTAGTCTTTTTAAACAGACTTTAGGGGATTACTTGGAGTGTTCATAAACTTTGTGGGGAGGACTTCCACCAGTCATCCCAGGAAAAGTATGAAAGCATTTGTGGTCAGGGCTCCAATGGGCTGGATGCTGTGATGAACCCTTTCCCTTTGTTCAAATGTTGCCCATACCCCCTCTAACTCAGTCTCTTGCCTCAGCATTCCCTCACCCGGCAACCGAGTTTTAGTCAATCAAGTTTAAATAGGCTTCCCATAGTGGGACTGGGGAATGTACGGCCCAAGAAGCCTATTAAATTTTACTTCTGCTTAGTTCTGCTAAATGGGGGGGGGGGGGGGAGTCCTTTGTAAATCCAGATTAGAATTGGTCTGATAAATGCTGAGCTGTGTGTGTGTGTAAATGTGGGTTGATTAGCATTTGGAGCACAGATTCCCCATCATGCAGTGCTCTCCTGCTTTTCTGATCCCAGAATTCACTGCGTTCCTTGCCTTGGAATCTGTGTTATCCATCCTGAATGCTAATGAAGGTGCATTCCTGTCCCATCTCCCATTTAAATGAGGTGTCATCTGGTTCCATCTCATATGCAAATGAGACCAGGGGAGTTTCTCCCTTATCTGGAGGGCTTTAGGTGTGTCTTCCACTGCATCTTCATTGTCTTTAGTAATCAGTTCTTGTTCAGGTAGAAGAGCAGAGGGAGGGGGAAAATTCTTTGAGTCAGATAGGCTGTGAACTGTGCCACGGTTCCCCAAGAACACGGAGCTGAGAGGTAACATTGCTTTCAGGGAATTCTTTTTTATTATTATTATTATTATGAAATAGAGGCTATGTCAACTGAAAAAAAAAACATTGTTCACTCTGTGTGCATGGAACATAATTTTTGCTCACAAGGCAGGTACTTACCTGTAGAGTGTTCACCTGTTTACCTGTAATCATTTGTGTCTGTAGTTGCTTGTCCTGCAAAACTGAGATTCTAAGGTAAGAAAAGGCAGTCTTTAAAGAAAGTGTATGCGTTTTTTAAAGGTTTTGTGAGATGCTTACAAAGGTCAAATCTAATATTTATGCCCTAAATTGTGTACAAAATTAAGGTGGCTAAAGCTCTACTTTGGGCTTTCTATTGCAGTTTTGCTGTCTGTGGAGAAATAAATCCTCTCCTCAGAATTGCATGTCAAAGCTACTGTTTGAAAAAGGATGAAGATTATACAAGACCTAATGAGGAATATTAGTGGAAAAGAACGATCTGCCTTTTTTTTTTTTTTTCTTCTCAATGCGTTTCTCATAAAGCAACAGAAAAGCAGTATAGTTCAGGGGAGAAACAGTATGCTACCGGTGTACAGACTGGATCACAGCAGTCTATGCACCCGACTTAAGTATGAAGTTTAGTTTAAAAATAATCAAGTCACAGGGAAAGGGTACACTTACGACAAAATATTTCTAGTCATGTACAAATTCAGACTGAAATTCAGTGGTGAATTAAGGTGACAATCAGATCCTTTACCTATCTCAGTTTCAGCAATTGAGAATCAGATTACACCTCTACCTAAGATCTTTGTCTACAAAGATGAGTGTTGAACTGCTGAAATGTGTACCCACAAAGAGGATGCTCTCTAGTCCCATATTTTGTGCTGTGGAGAGAATGGGACAGCCACAAAGATCTTCTTTGAGACTTAATGCCATCTCAGCAGGGATGTGCAAAGCTTCAGTCGCTGATTCAATTTGGCAGAGATTCCACCCGATTCAGTGGCTGAATCCCCGAATCCAAATTGAATCAAATCGAATCAGGAGACCATTTAATCTCTCTGAATTGAATTGGAAACCTCTGAATTGATTCAGACAGATTCAGGGAAGTTTGATGATTTGGACATAGACACAACTTTAAATATTTTTTCTACATACCTCAAGGTACCAGGTGGCTCATGAATGCTAAATTGGTGGGATGGATGGAACATCTCACAGGAGTGCAGGTGGGGGGGGTTGCTTCCAATCCACTTCCGTGTTCTCTGCTGAGTACACGCCCCTCCCCCCCACACTCCCATGGGATACTCCATCCGCCCTAGCATCTCAGCTTTCATGAGCTGTGCTTGGTACCTTGAGGTATGTAGAAAAACATTTAAAGCTGTGTTTATGGCCAAATCACTGATTCTCTGAATGAGCATCAAATCTTCAGATTCAGCTGAATCAAATCGGAACAGTGATCCAAATCAATGAATTGAATCACTGTTCCTGATTCAGGCTGAATCAAAATCTGAATTGAATATGGACCATTTCTCACACCCCTATATACCAAACTATATTGTCTCTCCTAGTAAACACTTTCCAAAAGTCTTGCACTGGCCTGGAAAGGAAGACTGGAGCCAAGGACTCAACAATAGTACAGAGATAGAGAATACACACAGATTTCCTTAGATCCACTTGAAATTTCCCTTCTTAGAATCCCTTTCAAAGGTTATTGTATTTTCTGAATTTTCTTGCACCATGTGAGACACTTATACAAATTTGACATGAAGATATCGCATAAAAAATGCATTTTATCATATGGTCAAACACACCTGGCTCTGAGCAGTGGCAAGGCTGGATAAGTGAATGCGTACTTTCTCACTAGTGTTTCCATGTATGGTTGAGTTACAGGTTCAGAGTGGGAACTTATGCATCATTTGTTGGATGGCTCCTGGGGCCTGTGCAGGTATTTGGGACTGGGTGTTTATGGGGGATCCTGGTACAACTAGCCTCTGCCAAGGCCAGGAGCCTGGAACCATTATCAGGGCTTTACCAGTAGCTGGTTCAACCTTTACTGCCAGTTTATCCTGAGTGCTTCTTTTTAATTGGGACCTAGTGAGGGGAACATCAGGTGAGGAGGTGCCTATCTGTTCAGTAACTCAGAACCACAAACAAACACCTTCAGCCTTCCTACAGCTCAGACAAAAAAATGCACATGATTCAGACTGAGTGGTGGGTATGTAACCAAGATACAACAAGCATCTCATGAGTTTCAAAATGCTAGGAACCCTATAGTTTGCTCAGCTGGGCTGAAAAAATTAAACTTTCAAATTCACAGCCCTTTACATAGCCTCCACGTGTCCTAGTCTAAATACGTACAATTTTTATACAAGGAAGTAGGAAGAAAGTGTAAAAAATAAGCCATTAAATGATTCTCTGAATTAAGCTGAGGGTCTAGTACTTACAGTGATTTGCATGTTTCATTCTTTCTATTCCACATGAAATGTAGCAGTTCCATTTTATAAAAATCCTAGTTCAATTTTTAAATGCTTTATTATACAGTTTTTCATCATTGCCTTCCTTTATGTTGTTAAACATAATGGCAACCAAGAGATACACGTGCCAGTTCCTACTCATCTGGATTTCATAGTTTCATAGTTTGTAGGGTTGGAAGGGACCTTGACAGATCATCAAGTCTGACCCCCTGCCATGGCAGGAAAGAGCACTGGGGTCAAATGACCCCAGCAAGGTGTTCATCTAGCCTCCTCTTAAAGACCCCCAGGGTAGGAGCTAGCACCACTTCTCTGGAAGTTGGTTCCAGATACTAGCCACCCTGACTGTGAAGTAGCACCTCCTCATGTCTAGTCTGAATCTACCCTCTGCCAGCTTGTGACCATTATTTCTAGTCACTCCTGGTAGTGCTTGGGGGAACAGGGACTCCCCCAATGCCTGCTGGTCCCCTCTGACTAGTTTGTAACAGGCCACTAGATCCCCCCTCAGCCTTCTCTTGTGGAGCCTGAATAGGTTCAGGTCCCTTAGCCTCTTCTCATAAGGCCTGCCCTGCTGCCCCCTGATCATGCGAGTGGCCCTCCTCTGGACCCTCTCAATGCTGTCCACATCCCTCCTGAAGTGCAGCACTCAGAACTGGATGCCATACTCCAACTACGGCCTGACCAGTGTCACATAGAGGGGATTGATCACCTCCTTGGACGTGCCTGAGATGCATCTGTGGATGCATGACAAGTTGCAGTTGGCTTTCCTGACGTTGTCCCCACACTGTTGGTCCATGTTCATTTTGGCATCAATAATGATTCCAAGATCCTTTTCTGCCTCTGCACTGACAAGAAGAGAGTTCCCCAGCCTGTAGGTTTGCTGCTGGTTCTTCCCCCCCAGGTGCAGCACCTTGCACTTGTCAGTGTTGAAACCCATCCTGTTCTCACCTGCCTACCCCTGTAACCTGTCTAGGTCCAATTGCAGCCTATTCCTCCCTTCTAGCTTGCCCACGTCCCCCCATATCTTAGTGTCATCAGAAAATTTAAATAGGGTGCTTTTTACCCCCTCGTCCAAGTCACTGATGAAGATGTTGAACAGTGTGGGTCCGAGGACTGAGCTCTGGGGGACCCCACTGCCCACATCCCTCCAGGTTAAAAATGACCCGTCCACCACCACTCTCTGGGTGCGGCTCTCCAGTCAGTTAGTGACCCATTTGACTGTGTAGGTGTCAATGCCATGGTCCCCAAGTGTTTTTAATGAGAATGGGGTGAGAAACAGTGTTGAAAGCCTTCCTGAAGTCCAGAAAGACTACGTCCACTGCTACCCCTACATCTAAGGATTTTGTGACCTGGTCATAGAAGGCCACCAGGTTGGTCTGACAGGACCTGCCTCTAATGAACACCTCTAATGAACCTCTGTTTGTTGCCCCTAAGCATAACCTCCCCTGCTGGCCCCTCGTGGACATGCGCCAGGATAATTCTCTCAAAAAGCCTACCCAGGATCGAGGTAAGACTAATTGGCCTATAGTTCCCTGGGTCCTCCTTCCTCCCTCTTTTGAAAATGGGAACCACATTGGCCCTTTTCCAGTCCTCTGGCACCACACCAGAGCACCATGAGTGCTCATAAAGCTGTGCCAGCGGTCTCGCAATGACCTCTGCTAATTCCCTCAGCACTCTGGGATGTAGGTCATCAGGACCAGCTGATTTAAATACATCCAGTCCCTCCAGAAGTTCCCTGACTAGATCCTCACTGACCCTAGGCCTGGGTGCACCTCCCCTGGGTCCTGTGGGGGTCCCAGAGGACGGGCTGATCTGGTCCCTGTTGAGGAAAATGGAGGCAAAGGAATCATTAAATAGGTTTCCCCTGATGAGGGGAAACAACTTCCCTTTGGTAGTAGAGAGAAACATAGGGCCCGCTGTTTGTTAAGGGTGGTTTCGATGTTTACAGGGCCCCTCCTAGCCATGGCTTAGGGGAAAGTGATGGTGTTTTTTTAAGATAGTTGGTTCCTTCCCCCTGATACCATTTTTTCTTTGGGCACAGCTGGTGTGCTATTGTGTGCTGGTTCCTAATGTTGTTGGGCTTTTCGTTGTAAACTTGTGTCTTTAATGTTATATTATGAGAGGATTGTAAGCTAATCTATTTATCCTGCTAGTGCAACCCCTACTCTATACCTGAATTTATTGTATTGGTTACCTTAATGTGTTGGTATTCCATTTGATGTTGACCTCTTGAAGGCTACTTCTTTGACTTCTTCTTCTTTGACTTCTGTGTTGTGTTAATATGAACCTCTGACTACTTCTTCTGTGTTGTGTTTACTGTTGTGTGTGTGTAACTAAAATAAACTCTTCTTCTATGACTCTGACTTCTGTGTTGTGTTAATCTGAATTTCTATCTGACTTCTGTGTTGTTTGTAACCTGACTTGTAACTATAACTGATAATAACAGTTGAGTTAGGGTCGGGGGGGTGGTGAGAGACGCATGGGTGAAAGCCCATTGTGCCCCCGTGCCTCAAAGACCCCCAGTAGCTGCGGCAGGCCCTGTCTGACCCCCAGCAGAGCCAGAGGTGAGCAGGGTCCATGGTGGGAGGGTAGTAGCACAGCTGAGAGGAGATAAGGAGGGTCTCACCCTGCCCCAGCTCCAACTTGGTCAGCTCCCCAGGGCATGAGAGGAGGGGGATAGGGTACTTACCAGTCCCTCTGTGGTGGGGTAAGGTCCCCCCTACCCTGGGAGCAGCACCCACCAATGGAAAAAAGGGCCCACCAATGGAAAAAAAAACAAAAAACTTCAGTTAGGGTCGGGGAGTGGTGAGAGATGCATGGGTGAAAGCCCATGGTGCCCCCCCCACTCCAAAGACCCCCCCGCCCCAGTGACCCCTATCAGTTGCAATGTACCCTGTCTGACACCCAGAAGAGCTAGAGATGAGTGGGGCCATGGTGGGAAGGGAGTAGCAAGCTGAAGGGAGGAAGCTGAGAGGAGTCAAGCAGGGTCTTGCCCCATCCCAGCTCCTACTTTGCCCAGCCCCCCAGGGAGCTATGTGAACAAGCCATGCAAACAGGCACACTTCTGGGCCCAGCACCCGAGTTTGTGCAGGAGGGTGAGCAGGAGGGAACAAGGATCCAGGCACTGAGCCATAGCTAAGGGTCTACACAGTAGTAGCCAGACTACTACAAGGACTATGGTGAGTGGGACACGTCACACCCTGAGGCTCTGCCCTACACCTGGACTCCCTTTCTCTGGCACCACTGCAGTCTCCACTGAAAAAGAGCCCATGGTTCTGGCCTCTACCCAAATGGAACCTGTGGTCCTGGCCCCACCCAGGCAGGACCCATGGCCTCCGCCTCCACTCAGATGGAGCCACTGTCTTCATGTGAAGGCTGCCTAGCAAGGATGAATGCAGATGGTTTTGGGGGCATTGATATCTTCCTTTGTAGGATGTGCCTAATGGTGGAAGCCCTGGAGTGCCAGATTAGGGAATTCCAGACAATGGTCCAGTGGCTGCGCTCCATTAGAAATGTAAAGCAGGAACTGGACTCTTACTTTCAGGCTGTCCACCTGATAGCTGATGACAGCATGGCAGAACCAAGAACCACGATAAAATCCAGTCTGGGGTTGCCTGGATGATGGTTATCTCCATCCCAAAGAGGCATAGCACCAGGGTTACCACTCCCCTGGAGCTGCACTACTGCTATGCATCTCTCACATCAACTGAGGCAGCCATTCCACTTGCTCCAGCATTTGAAGATGGAGGGCCACCAGCACCTGTGCCTAGAAGAAGATGCAAAGTTATCGTGGTGGGTGACTCCCTCCTTAGGGGAACAGAGGGAGAGATCTGTCACCCTAGCCCCCTAGCCTGTGAAGTCTGCTGCCTTCCTGGAGCTCATGTCCAGGATGTGACAGAGAGGATTCCCAAACCCATCCAGCCTTCCAACCACAGCCCCATGCTACTCATCCATGTGGGCATGAATGATATGGTGTGGAGCAGTTTGGGCTGGGGCATGCATGACTACAGGGAACTGAGGGATAGACTGAAGGGTATGGAGGCACAGATAATTTTTTTTTCTTCAATCTTCCCAGTCACAGGGCATGGGCTCAGAGGGAAAGGTGCATTGGTGAGGTAAATAGAAGACTCCAGTGATGGTGTCATCGTGAGGGGTTTGGCTTCCTTGACCATGGTCTGCACTTCAGAGAGTGGACTGTTGGAAAGGGATGGCTTCCACCTCACCTGGAAAGGGAAGAAGCTCTTCTCAGCCAGAATGGCTGACCCTCTTGACAGGGTTTTAAACTAATACTGCTGGGTGATGGGCAGTCTATTAACAGTTCTAGCTTAGGTCATGTCATAGTTTCATGGTAGCTAGGGTCAGGAGAGACCAAAAACAGATCATCTAGCCTGACCCCCTGCCACAGGCAGGAATGAATGCTGGGTTCACAAGACCCCAGACAGGTGATCGTCCAACCTCCTCTTGAATTTGCCCAAGGTAGGGGCAAGGACCACCTCCCTGGGAAGTTGGTTCCAGATATTGGCCACCCTAACTGTAAAATATTGCCTTCTGATCTCCAACCTAAAACTATTCTCCATCAGCTTATAACCGTTGTTCCTCATCACCCCAGGTGGTGCTGGGGAGAAAAGAGCTCTGCCTATTTGCTGTTAATCCACCCTGATGAGCTTGTAGGTGTCATGACCCAAAGGGTATGATTTTGTGTGTGCTTCAGCACTGCAGAATTATTTCCCACCACATGGAGCTTTCTTTGCACGGTGCAATTCTCAGTTGCACAGAGAAAACCCCAGTGCAAAGGAGTTCCCGCCACCCGTATGTAAATTTGTTTACCACTATTGGTTGTTTCTAAATTATTCCCACGTGGCAGCTAGTGATTGGCTTGCTAGCTGTATAAGAGGCTTGAGCAGTTTCCGCCCAAGTTGGAGGACTTCACGTCCATCTCGTGAAGAACCCTAAGCACGCTGTGGAGCCTAACAAACTCCGCATGTGCCTTAGAGGAGGATACAGGGGCCTGATCAACCTCTAGCCTCTCCCCGTCACCGTACGATCCCTTGACTTACCCTACCCTGCGCTTTCATGGAGAGTCACCTTTCGGACTCTCATTTCGGTCATTCCACAGAGCCTAGCAAACTCCGCTCGTGTGTCTTTGGTGGAGCCAACAAATTCCGCTTGTGTTTGTCTGTAACTGCAACTCAAGAAAGTTTTTCCTGCCTGCACCGCGACCACCTACGGTGTAAGTAAAACAATCTTTAATCAACCTCTACGTGTCAGTGCCTAATTCTAGTTTGCCATGCTGACCCTTTCCCTGGCCCACGTGCTCGCGCTGCTGGTCACAGCCCCTCGGCCCCGACATGGCGACGAGGATGGGATACGGGGAAAGCACGATAGAACTAGAATTAGTTGAGAACTGCCCTTGGCGAAGTGGGAAACGCAACATAGGAAGTGTCGTGGAACTGGAGGCGCATATTGCTTACCACTAGGCGGGTAGAACAGGTGAAAGGTTTATCAGCAGACGCCTTTCGCTGAAGGGAGAAGAGGGAGCTTCCGAAGACGGATCCCAAAGAGAGAGGGAAGTGTATCTTCACCCCGCGGCATTCGGGTGTATAATGAATGATGAGCAGGACCTGTTTAGGCCCCTCAACACTGTCCCTCACCAGAGTCAGCCCAGCAGGTGCAGTAAACCCGACCCTCACCCGGGATTGTGCCCGTTGCCTAAGATGTGCTCAGGAGAGTGAAGAACCGGTGCCCATCGACCGGTTTGCCCCCTTTATGCTGGCGTCTAGATTGAGGGGTTGCGGGCTTCCATCTGAGCTCTGCAAAGATCTGGAGATGGAGGAACACACCACAGATGAGAGGGTAACCCCGAGATACGACAAGGGGGGAATGTTAACTGCAACTTTCCGTACAGTAACTGATCAAATGCAGAAAAATTTAAGTTTGAAAGCCCAGCTGCCTATGGCCATTCAAGCGGTCAAAGAGGCATCTGTGAAAGAAAATCTTGAGACGCCACGCTAAGATGGCGCCGAGCAAGAGGGAGACCGCGTGGAAGAACCGGAAGCGAAGGGTGGAGCTTCGGAGGAACTCACGAGAGTTCAGCCGGCGACCCTGCCCACCGACGCAGTGTCGCTTCCAGCGACCGTGCCTTCTTGCCGACGGAAAGGAGAATCGAGCAGAGGAGTGCATCCGCCCCTCCTGCCTGAAACAATAACAGCAGCAATGACTCCCGAAGTAACAGATCAGCCTGTAGCAACAACCAGTCGAGTCATCAATCCACAGAGTGTAATTTGCGCTACTACCTATTACGCTCGCACCAGAACTGAACTGCAGGATTTGTGCAGAGAATCAAGAATCCAGCCAGAAGAAACTCTAGCTGTATGGTTGGGACATTTGGTCGTGGAACTTGGGTCTGACCTGCTGAACCAGGAAGAAGCAAGCTTCTTGGTCAGACAAGCTTCGTGGAGTGGAGGACATGTCACTGACATCGACATGGTGGCGTTTAACATTCACTGGCCTATTCCACTGCTAGTGCTTGTTGCAGGACTGATCGGTCAAAAAGCCCATGCATGGCATGACGGACGGCCAGAACATACCAGCGCAGAGCAACTCATGCTAGCAATTATCAGAGTCTCGTACTGTGCTTGGAACACCAGAGCATGTGCACTAGGACTGACATCACTCCAGCGAATAAGACCATGGCCTCTCCGTCATCTATGAAATCCTGGAACCGTTCCAGTGACCATTCACAGCATAGATAGTTGTCTTGAGGTTTATGGGTGAAAGAACATCGTTGTCCTCCGGATTCTGTTTAACCCAATGGTTAACCATCCTGTGAGTAATCTTCTTCGTCAATTGTCACGACTGTGTATCCGGATGGAGCCAAGAATATCCAGCGATCGGGAACGTCAACACCCGACTGAGGCTCAAGGTGCAAGACATCGCGAATCCGATCTTCCATCGTTGCCACAGAGAACACCAGAGGAGCGATACATGTTTGGATTTCTCCTACAGCGTTCTGGGCTCAATAAGCGGCAACTTCGGATTTTAGGGGACGCAGGCCAATGGCAACTGGCCTATGAGTTAGGTTTTCATTATCTGGAAGAACTGGATGACGAATCCTCGACAATTTCATCTAGTTGAGTGTGCAAGAGACGGTTGTCCAAAGTAGAGTTGTGCTCAAACACCTGTATTATATGTTTTAGAAATGATAGTGCGGTTCCATGTGAATTTTGTAAATATTAGTGAAATAACTGTTTTAAGAGAATTCTTTTCACAGATCCAGAACTCAGAGTGCGTGGCGGAGAGAAGCCCTAAGAAGGATAACATCATCGGCAGAAGCGAGGGCTTGACGCCCGCCTTCGCCACGACACCCACTGAAGCCCTGATCGTGCAGTTTTTTGTTATGAATCTGGTTATGTGTGTATGTATTTGTGCTGGCTATTATTTAATTCGATCCCTGGAGGATGAACTTCTTATGTTAGCTGATTTTGTGTTTACCTGTTTAGTTCAACGACCTGTTATAAGAGCCACTGGCGACCCGAGTGATAAGCATGTGGTATAATTCAGCTGTGCCTTCAGCAAGGGGGGATGTCATGACCCAAAGGGTATGATTTTGTGTGTGCTTCGGCACTGCAGAATTATTTCTCGCCACATGGAGCTTTCTTTGCACGGTGCAATTCTCAGTTGCATAGAGAAAACCCCGGTGCAAAGGGGTTCCCGCCACCCGTATGTAAATTTGTTTACCACTATTGGCTGTTTCTAAATTATTCCCACGTGGCAGCTAGTGATTGGCTTGCTAGCCGTATAAGAGGCTTGAGCAGTTTCCGCCCAAGTTGGAGGACTTCACATCCATCTCTTGAAGAACTCTAAGCACGCTGTGGAGCCTAACAAATTCCTCGTGTGCCTTAGAGGAGGATACAGGGGCCTGATCAACCTCTAGCCTCTCCCCGTCGCCGCACGATCCCTCAACATACCCTACCCTGTGTGTTCGTGAAGAGTCACCTTTCGGACTCTCATTTCAGTCATTCCACGGAGCCTAGCAAACTCCATGAGTGTGTCTTCAGTGGAGCCTAGCAAACTCCGCTTGTGCTTGTCTGTAACTGCAACTCAAGAAAGTTTTTCCTGCCTGCACCGCGACCACCTACGGTGTAAGTAAAACAATCTTTAATCAACCTCTATGCGTCAGTGCCTAATTCTAGTTCGCCGTGCCGACCCTTGTAGGGCCTGTCCTGCTGCCCTTTCACCAAGTGGGTGGCCCTCCTCTGAATCTTCTTCAGGCTGGCCACATCCTTTTTGAAGTGTGGTGCCCAGTACTGGACGCAGTACTCCAACTGCAGCCTGACCAAAGTCGCATAGAGGGGGAGTATCACCTCTCTGGACCGGCTTGAGCTGCACCTTTGGATGCATGACAAGGTATGGCTGGCCTTGCTGGCTGCAGTCTAGCATTGGCAGCTCCTGTTCATCTTGGAGTCAATAATGACTCTGAGATCTCTTTCCACAGTGCTGTGGCTGTCAAAGCAAATCAGACCTGTGTGCATCTACCAATGCATCTCAAGCAAAACTGGGGATGTCATTCTCCTGCTTTACTTGCCCCTGGTGAGACTACAACTGGAGTACTGCATCCAGTTTTGGGCCTCCCACTTCAGGAGGGATGTGGAAGAGCTTGAGAGTGTCCAGAGAAGATCCACTCACATGATCCAAGGCCTGGAGAGCAGGCCATATGAGGAGAGGCTGAGGGACTTGGGACCCTTCAGTCTGGAAAAGAGAAGGCTCAGGGGGGACTTGGTAGCAACCTACAATTACATAAGAGGGATACATCAGGATCTGGGGAATAGCTGTTCACCAGAGCTTCTCAAGGGGTAACAAGGTCTAATGGCCATAAACTCCAGAAGCACAATTTTGACTAGACATAAGAAAAAAGTTCTTTACGGTGTGTGTGTCCAGGGTCTAGAACAGACTCCTCCTAGAAGTGGTGCAAGCACGTACACTGGACTCTTTAAAAAAAAATGTGGAAGATTTTCTTGCTTTGGACACTTGATCCCAGCTGACTTTTTGCTATGGCGGGGGGCTAGACTCAGTGATCTCACAAGGTCCCTTCCAGCTCCTAATGTCTATGAAATCTATGAAATAACTATATATAATCTGATCTCTTCTTCTTCTATTATTCTCTGACTTCTGTGTTGCTTTAGTTTGAATCTCTGACTTCTTGTGTGTTGTGTTTACTGTTGTGTGTAAGTAAAATAACCTCTTCTTTTTCTTATTCTTCTAGACCTGAGTGTCTGACTTCTGTGTTCTGCTAATGTGAAATTCTAGCTCACTTCTTCTGTTTTCTCTTTAGCCTGTATGTAACTATAACTAATAATATTAATAACTATATTTAATCTCGTCGTCTTCTTCTATGAACATCTGACTTCTTTTGTGTTGTAATAATATCTGACATCATCTATGATATATGTGTCTGAGTGTGTGTAATGTATGTGCTTCCCTGCACAGTGATGGATCACATTGCCAGGGAAAACCTAGCTTTCTTTTTTAAAAGTGTTGGAACCTTCCCCCCCCCCCCCCGCCAAGAACAAATATAAATTGAAAGAAATGGATTTCATAGGGATAAGTAGAGGGGTTCTAGTTAGTAAGCTATATCCAGTCCTTTTCAAGAACAAAAAGAAGCAGGAGACTGACTAGGTTGGAAGCCAAGCCATTCCAGTACCCTTTAGATGTTGTTACTCAAGCAGAAACAGCTCACAAAAGGCACAGAACACCTGCAGACAGAGGCTTATATGCTGTTTCTACATCCCTCCCCCAGAGCACTGCGATTGGAAGGGGACTTGGGGAAAGATCACAGTCACTGGCCAGCTACAGATGTCAGCTTCCCTTCCCCCTCTCCCCATCCCTCTTCTCAGTTTCTGTTCCACTGAAAGACTGCTTTCTGAATATCCAAATCTTTTTCTGAATTGATTTGGAGCCTCCAAATCAATTCAGAGGGGTTTTTTTGCACAGCCCTCTATCTATCTATCTATCTATCTATCTATCTATCTATCTATCTATCTATCTATCTATCTATCTATCTATCTATCTATCTATCTATCTATCTATCTAGCCGGAGGGCCGGCTGCTCACGGACCTGGGCAAAGTGCGGGAGCATGCCGTTGCCCTCTACTGGGACTTGTTTGTGGCTGAGCCTGTCTGTCTGCGGGCCACCCAAGAGCTGCATCGGGACCTGCCGCACCTGGGCGCTTCGCAGGCTGAGGCCCTGGAGCGCGAACTCTCCCTGGCAGAGCTGGAGGCCACGGTGGGGGGGCTCACCTCGGGCAGGGCCCCGGGCCTGGACGGCCTGCCCGTAGAATTTTACAGAGCCTTCTGTCCCCTCCTCAGGTCCAGCCTCCTCCGCGTCTTCCGCGACAGCCTTGCCGACGGGACCCTGCCGACCAGCTGCTGCTGGGCTGTGCTCACCCTGTTGTCCAAAAAGGGGGACCTCGGCTGCCTGAAGAACTGGCGGCCCCTCTCCCTCCTGTGCGCTGACTACAAGATCCTGGCCAAGGCGCTGGCGACCCGTCTCCGCACCGTCATGGCCTCCATCATTGGGCCTGAGCAGAACTACTGCGTGCCGGGCAGAACCATCCAGGACAACTTGTTCCTGCTGTGTGACCTGCTCACGGCCGCGGAGCTTTTTGGCCTGGACATCAGCATGCTCTCCCTGGACCAGGAGAAGGCCTTCGACCGCGTCGACCACCGGTACCTGCTCGGCACCCTCGAGGCCTTTGGCTTCGGGCTGCTCTTCACCGCGGCGCTTCGGGTCCTGTACCACGATGCCTCCGGCCTGCTCAAGGTGAACAGCGCTCTGTGCTCCAAATTCCCCGTGCATCGCGGCATACGCCAGGGCTGCCCCCTGTCGGGCATGCTGTACGCCCTGGCTGTTGAACCGCTGCTGCACGCTCTGCGACATTGCCTGACCGGCCACGCCTTGCCACTGGCGCCGGGCCCCGCCATCAGCCCCCCGCTCCGGCTGATGGTGTACGTGGATGACGTGACCATCTTCCTGGGCAGCCAGGAGGATGTGCGGGCCCTGGTGGATTGCCAATGTGCCTACGAGCTCGCCGCCTCAGCCCGCATCAACTGGAGCAAGAGCAACGCCTTCCTGCTGGGGACGTGGGCCGGCACGCTGCCTCCGGACCTGCTGGGAGGCCTCGCCTGGTGCTGGGAAGGCCTCAAAGCCCTGGGCATGTTCCTGGGGCCACCGGCCTTTGTGGCCTGCAACTGGGAGGACCTGGCGGAGGGAGTGGAGGCCCACCTGCAGCGCTGGTGCCTGTCCGCCCTCTCTTACCGCAGCCGGGTCCTCGTCGCCAACAACCTGGTGGTGGCCACCCTGTGGCACCGCTGTGCAGTGCTGGACCCTCCACTGGAGCTCCTGGAGAGAGTGCAGCGGCTCCTGGTCGACTTCCTGTGGGATGGACGCCACTGGCTCCCCCGAGCTGCCCTCTACCTGCCCACTGGGGAAGGGGGCCAAGGCCTGATCGACCTGGCCAGCCGGGTGGCCGCCTACCGGTTGCAAGCCCTCCAGCTGCTCCTGGACGCCGAAGGCCACCTCCCGTGGTGGCAGCTGGCATGCCGGTTCCTGCGGTGAGTGGGGGGCCTCAGCTTTGACTGGGAGCTGTTTCTGCTGGACCTCACTTTCCTGAATGGCGTGGTTCTTCCCCCATTCTACCGCAGCATGGTGCGGGCCTGGCGGGCGGCCTTCCATTTCTGCCCCCAGGCCAGGCGCCTGCGGTTCCCGCACCTGCTTTGGGAGCCCCTGGTCTACAACCCGGCCCTGCAGCGTGTCACGCCAAGCCTGGCCTCCACCAGCCTCGTGGCAGCTTTCATCAAGGTGCGCACCACCCACCTGGAGCACCTCCTGGACCCTGCTCGGTCAGCGTGGCTGTCCCCTGAAGCCCTGGCTGCCCAGCTGGTGCCGCGCTCCGTCCGCACCGTGGGCCGTCAGGGGCATCCTCCCGGCGGAAGCAGCGACCACCCTGGAAGTACATCTCCAGGCTCGCCGGACCCTCCCCACCGTGGACGTCATGCACGATGCCTTCTCACCGCTGCCCATCATCCCAGCGGTACCCTGCGAGCTGGCCGAGTGGCCCAATACACTGCTCAGGCTCCCGGAGCCCCGCAAGGGCCTCTACATGTGGGTGGTGTGTACCCGGCATGCCCAGGTGCTGGCCGGCTGCCCAGACACCGCGTGGCAGCGGCGCTTGTCACAGCCTGGGACCCCAGCATGGTGCACGCTGTATAAGGTGCCCACCGCCAAGAAGACCGGCGACCTGCAGTGGCGGCTTGTGCACGGCATCCTGGCCACCGGCAGCTTTGTTCGCCACCTGGACCCGGTGGCCTCGGCGGCCTGTCCCTTCTGCCTGGGGGTGCCGGATGAGGACATTTTCCATGCATTCCTAGACTGTCCCTGGCTGCAGCTGGTCTTTGCCACCCTGAGCGCGCTGCTTTGGGTGCTGGGCCGGGACTTCTCCGAGGACGTCTACGTCCACTCCTTCCCCTACTGGGCAGCAGAGCAAGCCATGGTCAGCCTGGCCAACTTCCTGCTGGGCCAGGCCAAGATGGCCACCCTGAAGAGCCGGCGAAACCGGCTCGCCGGGACCGGTATGGTCGTCGCCCTGCAGCTCTTCCGCCTGCTGGTGCAGGCCCACCTTTCACTCGAGTTTGAGGACACGGTCCTGCAGCGGACGGTGCCCACCTTAGAGGAACATTGGGCCCTCGAGGGGGCGCTCTGCCGAGTCGAGGCGGGGTTCCTGCTCCTCGCCCTGTAACACCTCTGGCTGCTCAAGCTGCAGACACGCATCCAGCGGGCCAAGGCTTTGGACTTTGCTTCATGCAGGTCAACCCCTGAGGCCCCCCATGGGTGTCCCCACTGGCAGAAATGTAAGTATGTAAATAGTCCTTTGGCTCGCTATGGTTTTCTAATCTAGATTGTACAGGCAGGCCTTGCAGGCCGTGAGCCCAGGACCATATCCATGAGGCCCAGGTGTTCGGGCCAACCTGTACATACCCTCTACTGGCCCCGATTTGTCACCCTCCCTGGAATAAACTCCTCTTAAAAGTTAAAAGTCTGTCTGTCTGTCTGTCATAAGAATAAGCTCAGCTAACATAGGAGAAAAAAAAAGCTAGGGTTTTGGTTTCAAGAACTGTAAGCAAAGTTGAATTTTCTAACTACCTGAATAACTTTGCAATATTTTATTCTTTCCTATTTCACTTGAATACATACCCTAATCTGGCTATATATTCTCCATTTTTATCTTTAAAAAGTCATTAACTTAGTGAATAGGAAAACTAAATAAAAGACTGTGTACATGCTTCTCAAAATGATGGTGAGCACGTAAGGTCCCTCTACATGTTCAGGTAAAAGTCCAATGGGATGTAATGCACCATCTACACAATTGTGCCTCCCACCATGACATGTTTATGACAGGAGGAATGACTGTGAGATAGCACATTAGATCCCATCATAGCTTATTGCTGGTCTAGGTGGAGCCCAATCCTGGGTTCCCCCTGCACTGGCAAGAAGCAAGTTCCCATGGCTGGGAGTGGCCTCAACTTCTGCAATCTCCCAGCTATAAGGATACCCCATGGATCCCTATGGGTGGGAGACCACAGCAACTGATCTCCCAGCATTGAGAATATGAGGGGTGCCCCTGAAGACATGGGGATGTGTGAGGCCCACTGTGGCTTGGAGCCTTGTCAGTTGGGAGCTCCCAGGCTTGGATATGCATATGAATTCCCCACAGCCAGGACCTCTGAACTGGTGACAGGGCTCCCAGCCACAGGGGCCTTTAGCCACACAGACCAAATACAGACTTTTACCACTACAAGTGGTTGAAAGCTGGTCTATTCCCATAACACAACTGGTTGATTATCATAACTGGTTGATTATCATATAGGTGGGACCTCACTCACAACATTTCAGAATTTGTTCAATAGTTACATTTATCAAGGCTATGTACAGTGTTTAGAAACGTGTTTAAGCTGAGGACTTAGGTGATAATAAAAGTAGGGTTGTGAGTACCATACTGACAACAACATCTCAAGAACCACAATTATCATAGCATTAGAAATAATTTATTCTTCATATATATGTCAATGTGGATCTCTCAATAGATGATTGATATTCAGTGGTGAAAGAACAGGGTAGGGACTGCTCAGAAAAGCTGGATGTGTACAAGTCCATGGGATTGGATGCAATGTTTCCATGGGTGCTGAGGGAGTTGGCTAGTATGATTGCAGAACTGCTTGCCATTATCACTGAAAACTCATGGTGACAAGGGGAAGGTCCCGGATGATTGTAAAAGGGCAAACATAGTGTTCATCTTTAGAAAAGGGAAAAAGGAGGATCCAGGGAACTACAGACCAGTCAGCCTTACGTCAGTCCCCAGAAAAATCATGGAGCAGGTCCTCAAGGAATCCATTTCTAAGCACTTGGAGGAAAAGAAAGTGATCAGGAACAATCAAGATGGATTCACCATGGGCAAGTCATGCCTGACCAACCTGATTGCCTTCTATGATGAGATAAGTGGCTCTGTGTGTTCAGGGAAAGCAGTGGATGTGATATGCCTTGATTTAACTAGGCTTTTGATACAGTTTCCCAAAGCATTCTTGCAGGCAAGCAGAGGAAGTATGGGTTGGATGAATGAACTGTAAGGTGGATAGAAAGCTAGCTGAGTTGTTGGGCCCAACAGGTAGTAATCAATGGTTCAAGGTCTAGTTGGCAGCCAGTATCAAGTGGAGTGTCCCAGCAGTTGATTCTTTGGCTGGTTTTGTTCAATATCTTCATTAACAACCTGAAAGATTGGGTGGAGTGCGCCCTAAGCAAGTTTGTGGATGATTCCAAGCCATGGGACAGAATAGATATGCTGGAGGGTAGAGCTAGGATTCAGAGTGACCTAGACAGATTAGAGGACTGGGCCAAAATAAATGTCATAAGGTTCAATAATGACAAGTGAAAATTCCTGAATTTAGGACAAAAAAGCCCAATACTACATACTTGGGACCAATTGGCTAAGCAGCAGCTCTGCAGAAAGGGACTGGAGTTACAGTGGACAATAAGCTGAATATGAATCAACAGAGTGTCCTTGTTGTGAAGAAGGCTAATAGTAGGAGTGCTGGCAGCAGATTGAGGAAAGTAATTATTCCCCTCTGTTCTGCACTGGTTAGGCAACATCTGGAGTACTGTGTTCAGTTTTGGGCAACCACTACAGAAAGGGTGCGAACAAGTTGGAGCAAACTCAGCAGAAGGCAGTGAAAATTGTTAGTGGGCTGGGGCACATAAGTTGTTGAGGAGAGGCTGAGGGAACTGGGTTTACTTAGTCTGCAGAAGAGAAGTCTAAGGGAGGGATTTGATAGCATCCTTTAACAACCTGAAGAGTAGTTCCAAAGATGATGGAGCTAGACTGTTGTCAGTGGTGACAGATGACAGAAAAAGGAGCAGTGTTCTCATGTTGCAGCAAGAGAGGTTTAAGTTGGATATTAGGAAAAACTTTCTCACTAGAAGGGTGGTGAAGCACTTGAACAGGTTACCTAGAGAGGTGCTAGAATCTCCATTCTTGGAGGTTTATAAGGCGTAGCTCAACAAAGCCCTGGCTGGAATGTTCTACTTGGGAATGGTCCTGCTTTGAGAAGAGAGTTAAACTAGATCTTTTGAGATCCATCCCCTACTTAGCAACCCTAATTTTCTATGATTCTATGAATAGCAAGATCCTTGTTAGGATGCTGAGGGAAGCTTTATCAATCAGATTATCAGCATTATTTTACTTTTCAAAATCTGGCATTGGATCTAATAGTCAGATACAAACAATAACGTTTTGTGAGGAGAAGGTGACTGCTTCAGATAGTAGTCTTGCAAATATTCCAGTATAGGACTATTTAGGGAAAAGCTTCTTTGAAGCAGAAATAAAAACACTATGTGAAGTCTTTTGTAATCTAGTACCAGATGGAATATGATGAATTTCTTTAGTGATTATGGTACTTTTTGGCTGGTGATACTTGTTAGCTCCAAAAGTTTTCTAAGTTGTTGGTAACAAGTGTAGGGTTAGCAAGATGACTGTGTAAGCAGCACCAATTCCTCAGATTGATTATTTGCCATGGGTATGAATGTGCACACACCCATGTTTGTTTACGTTGTGCATTGCCTGTGCTCTCTTTCAATGTATGTACTAGATTCCTGGAGGTTTGGGAGAGATGCCTTCACAGTTTTAGACAGAAAGTGGTTTAAAGATGTATCATTCAAAAAGTCAGCCAGTGTGACGACAACAACAACATGCAACTTGGTTAGCAAATTGCACTTGTGTGAATACTGAACAATTAGTCAAAGTAAACAGTTCACAAAGAGGCTGTATGCTGAAAATGACCTATCTTCTTACAAATGCAAGACTTGATAGCAAAAACTAAATGCTGCAAATTTTCACAACAACATTATTCATTCTGAAATCTTGTATTGCTAAGATGTGATGGAAAAGTCATTAGGACATCTTGCTATGGCTCCATGGGGAATGACTCTGAGCTCTCCTTCATATTTATGTTGCAGGCTACTTTTAAAAACAGAGAGTTAAATAGATACCTGCTTATTTAGGTGGAAAGTCACAGTTGGTTGGATGTGATGCTAGCCATATCACTTGTTTATTTGCCAGTGTCTGGCATGCTTAATTGCACTAGCCTGATGGGTTGTTCAGCTTTAACTCAGTTGGTCAACCTTTAGTTCTGAAAGCCAGTTAACTTACCAGGATTAAAAATAATGAAATTTAGGGAACGTGGATACGATCTCATGTCAGTACCATAAGGTATGATGTGTTCTGAAGCTATTTGAGATCTGTTCCTTTTAAACTATTTTTGAATTGCAGAACATTGCATAAGCAATTACTAAAGCTTAAAAATGCTCTCTCCTGTCTTCAGTTTTTTAAATGTGTTAATTGTCTAAACTGTAATGTAGTTACTTTTACTATTACAGTATGAATGTTGGAGACGCAAGATAAAGTGTTGAAAATGAACATTATTAAAAAGAAAGAAAAGGCTTATAACAACTACATACTTACTATTAGGCCAATGCCACATCATAGCAGGTTAGACTATAGAGATACCTCAACTAAATGTCCTCAGAAAAATAGGGGGAAGTTATGGTTAATAATCAAAAAAGAAGTTATCGTTCTAACAGGTTATGAGCCAAAATAAGCCAAATTTGCCCATCATCTCCTGGCAAAACAAGAGATATCCTAGTGATGTGATGAGTCACAAACTTATCTTCTGCAAACACCTTTGGCAGTCAGTCAGTGTTACTCATCAGCAAAAGGCGAAATGGACAAAATAGACAGTCAGAACAAATTAATTTCCTGATGAGTCAAAAATCTAAATCTAAATGAGCTGTTCCATGGGTACCACCATCTCTCCTTCCTTGTGAATGTGCCCTGACCATAAGGCATGTCTTTAGGAGTGCAATTTTCATTCTCCTATACCTGCTAGAGTTAATTTAATTTCCAGGTTGTAAGTAGACCTTGTTGAAAATTTACCTTGGGAGCTGTGTGTGATAGAAAAATGGGCTTATGATCAAAAGAAACAATGTTATGAACTCTTTCTGCAGGTAGTTGACATTGTTGTGGGGGCAGGGGGCAGAATTTAAAGCATGAAAACTGAAGTATAAGTAGAGATGTGCTGTCACAAGGGTTATTGGGAGTTGTAGCTTGCTTCAGATAAACTTAATTTCCTATGTTACACTGTGGCCACTGGGTTCCTTGACTCACCATGATATCTCCTCTTTCTGAGAGGAGGTGTTGTACCATCAAAGATGAAGTCTATCTAGAGAGCCTGAGCTATTGAGAAGACTATAAACATAAAGCACCAAGACACCCTTTCTTAATGTTAAGATATTGGTACAGTAGAGTGCTGGTTATCTGAACTATCAAGTTATCTAATCTTTAACATGTATCACCAGCCTGTCTGATGTCTCCTGTAAGTAAAAGCACTGAGAACTCAAAGAATAAGAAATGTTTTAATGATTGAGAATAAAATTTAAATAATCAACAATGTGAAAAAGAGACAAATCTGTTACCAAACTTATTTTAGAATATGGCATTGGAGCATGCTCATTTTAAAAACATTTAATTAACTGAGAAGCTCCATTTTATGAATGGTCTTTGGTCCTGATTATTTGGATAGCCAATGCCCCACTCCTTGGTTCAGTGCATTTCTTTCTTTTTTGTTCCTTAAAAACTCTAAATTTTATATGTTGTGAAACATTTTAGTTTCCACTGAACTTTGCAAGTCAGGTCTGAATTTGGCCCATAGTTTCCTGTTAGCTGGCAGAGTACTTCACACACACACACACACACACACACACACACACACACACACACACACACACACACACACGTATATTAGTGCTGTGCAAAGCTTCAGTCCACGATTCAATTTGAAGATTTGATGCGATTCAGCACCTGAATCACCAAATCCTACTCAAATCAGGAGAAGACAATAAACCTCAGAATTGATTAGGAGGCTCTGAATTGATTCGTAAAAGATTTGGAGATTTGGAAGGAAGACAGTCATAGAAGAAGAGATTATTTTAGTTACACACACAACAATAAACACAACACAGAAGAAGAAGTCAGAGATTCAGAGTAACACAACACTGAAGTCAGAGAGGAGGAGGAGAAGGAGAAACAGGAGAAGTATTATTTTATTTACACACACCAACAGTAAACACAACACAGAAGAAGTCAGACACAGTCATACATCAGAGAAGAAGAAGACATAGATTATTAGTTAGTTACACACAGAGACACATTTTTCAGCACAGGAAAGATGAATATGAAACATGCTGGAAAGGCAAGTGCCAGGTCTTCTGGCAGAGGAGGGAGAGGGGGCAGAGAGAGAGCTGCAAGATGCCCCCACCCCAAACATAGAAGTTCATAGGCCTGGGTGTGAAAAGCGGTTTGTAAATTCCCTTTCAAGATCAGGCCTGAGAGACTGGAGACAGAGTGGGTTTTTTGTGAGAAATATGTCCCCACAGGTAGTTGGGTATTCTTGTCTTTGATAGGTTGTGGTGTGCAGTTTGTGGGGGTACCAGAGATTGTTGGCAGATTTTGTGTTTTGAGCTGTAGGAAGTTGGCTTCTGGTGATGAGGTTAGGTTAGCAAGGCTCAGTGTTTGTTTGAATTTTCATAGGCCCAGCTGTGGAAAGTGGTTTGTACTTCACTTCATCGGCCTCCTAGGTAGTAGTTACAGAAACTCACAGACTCAGTATAGACACTGGAATTCTGACACACTACAACCTGCCAGACATCTGACTCCCCAGGTACCTCTCCACTTTTTCCTGTACTGCTAATCACCCCTCCCTGCCCAGCCTGCCCCTCACCCCTGATAACTCCATTTCCATTTTCACTGGCTTACTTTCTTGTCTGCATTCCATGTCAGCCTGTGGCTCCTTTACTAGTCCTTCTATCCAGGAACAGCACACATACACCAACTGCAGGTGCTTCCTCAGCCTGACGAGGGTTTTTTCAACCCGAAAGCTTGCTAAGATACATTTCTCTAACTATAAAGATACCAAATTAACCCAAAGGACCTTCTCTGCCAGTGCCATGTCCTTAGACAAACACTGTAAGCACTTGTTCCTGGTCAGCTGACTGCAGTGATTTAGGGTCCTGGGTGCATCTGAGCCCCAGGGCTGGGGCTAGCAGGGAGATTTCTCTGGCAGCTGCTGGAGAACAAGCTCCTGCAGGAAAGGAAAGAAAGACTTTGTGAAAATTTGGCTGTCTCAGATGCTGTTTATGCTACTGTGCTGCAGTGCACTGCTTATTACCTGTTGCTATTTAAAGTGGTGGACCAGGCTGAGGCTGTAGAGGAGGGGGAGACTTCATTGGGGCACACTACTGTGTCCTGTAGAGGCACCAGCACCAGTGAGGATGCGACTTAACACACACATACAGTGTCACCCATGTCTTGAGTTTTGTTTGTCAGCAACCTGAGGTGCAGCTTCCCAAAAACCCCTGTACCTATCTCCTTCAAACTTGGCAGGCTTTGTGCCCTCAGAAAGGACTACCATCCTTGCAATTTCAATCTGCATCAGCCAAAAAATAACAGTTATAGATATTTCAGTGATTTCCCATTATATTCTATGGACGAATCTCCAAATCTCTCTGAATCAGTGCCAAAGCTTCCAAATCCAATTTGGACAGTGATCTGAATCTCTGAACTGAATCACTGTCCTCTGAATTGGCTGAATCCAAATCAAATACTTCCCTATTCACATAGGCCTAATAGGTATAGATGTAAATATAGATATCGATCTATATGAATAATGTTAGGTTAGATATTAGGCCTGTGTGAAGCAGCAAGTATTCGATTCAGATTTGGATTCAGCCAATTTGGAGGGACAGTGATTCAATTTGGTGATTTGAGTCACTGTCCCAATTCAATTCAGTTGAATCGAATTCAGAGATTTGGCGCAGATTCCAAGATTCGGCCATAGATTATAATGGAGTATCACTAAAATGCCTATAACTTTTTCATTTTTTTGCTGATTCAGATGAAGACAGCAGAGATGGTAGCCCCTTCAGAGGGCATGAAGCCTGCCAAGTTTTAAAGAGATTGGTTTAGGAGTTTCTGTGAAAGTATCCCTCAAATTGTTGAAAGCAAAACTCTTATCACTTGTGTGCGTTTAAAGGGTGTAGGTTGTTAGCCGTAGGTAGGTGTCATCTAAGGACATAGGTAGACAAGGTTCTTTGGGTCAATCTGATATCTTTTATTAGACCAACTGAATAGTTGGAGAAATATATCTTAGCAAGGTTTCGGATTTAAAAACCCTTTATAAGGCTGAGAAAGCATCTGCAGTTGTGTGTGCTCTTCCTGGATGGAATGAATAGTAAACAAGCCAGAGGCTGGTATGATACGCAATAAAGCCAGTCAGTGAAAATGTAAATTGAGGCATCAGGGAGTGAGAGACAGGCTGTGGTTGGGGGAGGGGAATGTAGCAGGTAAAAGTGGAGAGGTACCTGGGGAGTCAGATGTCAGGCAGGTTATAGTGTATTATAAATCCAATGTCTATACTGAGTCCATGAGCTTTTGTATCTAGGAGGTTGATGAAGTGAAGTGTGTAGGTTCATCTGTGAAAAGTGTTTTGTAAATTCAAACAAGCACTGAACCTTGCTAACCTCATCACCAGAAGCAAACTTCCTACAGTCCAAACACACTGAATGGATCCAGACCATGCCATGACAAGAAATACCAAACCTGCCAACATATCTCCAGTAACCCTTAGGGCTAGGCAAAGTACAGTGTTTGACAGAAAAGTAAATGTTTATTCATAGATTTCATAGCTTTTTATGGTCAGACGAGACCTCAATAACACTATTGAGCATTGAGTCTGACCCCATGCCCTGGGCAGGAAAGAGAGCTGGGGTCAGATGACCCCAGCTAGGTGTTTGTTTAGTCTCCCCTTAAAGACCTCCAAGATAGGGGACAGCACCACCTGCCTTGAAAGCCCATTCCAGATTTTGGAAACCCTCACCATAATGAAATATTTTCTAATGTCTAATGTATATCTGTTCTCCATCAGTTTATGGTTGTTGTTCCTAGTAACCCCAAGGTGGCACCTAGTAAATAGAGTGTCCCCTATTCCTTGCCTCCACTCCCAGTGAATTTGTAGACAGCCACAAGATCCTCTCTCAGCCTCCTTTTGCTGAGGATGAAGACATTCAGGTCCCTCAAGCTCTCCTCATACTGCAGGCCCTTAAGTATCACCTCCTTAGACCTGTTCATGATGCACCTTCTAATGCATGAAAGAAGAATGCATATCACTTCATTACACTGATGACTCATTTTCATTTTGGAGTCAACTATGACTCCAAGATCCCTGTCTGCTGCTGTGCTGCTTAGAAAGTCACCTCCCAGTCTGTAGGTGTTTTGGTGATTCTTTCTCCCTAGATGCAGCACTTTGCATTTATCTTTGTTCAACTACATCCTATTCTTATCTGTCCGCTTTCCCAACCTGTCCAAATTTGCCTGAATCCATTCCCTGCCCTCCAGTGTGTTTACTTTGCCCCATAATTTGAAGTCGTCCACTAATTTGGACAGAGTGCTTTCCACACCTTCATCCAAGTCACTGATGAAGATATTGAACAGCACTTGTCCAAGGAGCAAACCTTGGGGAACTCCACTACCCTCATTTTTCCATGTTGAAAATGATCCATCCACCACCTTCTGGGTGGTGTATGAATGTGCCTGGTAAGTACAGTTAGGACAAATGTCAAAGATGTGTGATTATCATGTGCTTGACATGAAATAGACATTCATTTCTACACATTAACAGTTTCCATGAATAATTCAATACAGCTTAAATTTCTTTTTACAAGGCACTGACCTCCTTGTTGAATGTTGTTCTTTCATTACGTCACGTAAATAAGATTAATTCATTTTTTTTAAATATACCTTTAGTTAGCAAATAGTTTGTGCATACCGCTGTGGTAGCTAACAAACTTTTGTTCTCTCTCAAAAACTACTTAGTTCAGTTAAGAATTAGGTTTGGAAATCTACATCTGAAGGTTTTTATATTCAATTAATTTTATTATTATTAAGATTCTGAAGGGAGTGTTCCTTACATAGGAGACCAAAAGGAAGTGATAAAACATGTTCACTTTAGGGACAGAAAAGAATTATGCTAAGGGTAGTGCTTTTATGGAGTAGTAGTATAAAGGCTGGCTGAGACTGCCTGAAATTCAAGTAGGAATTGCAACATTTTACCATATTTACTCAAATAGAAGATGAACCTGATTATAAAACCCTTGAATAATTAGATGTATGAAAATGCTATAATTTTTTAATAGTTTTCCAGGTATAGAATCTAATTATTGGAGGTTTGCCTTCAATGTGTCCCCTTCCCACTACTACAGCAGGGAAAATAAATATGGGGGATCAGGTAGCCCTTTGCTCTCTGCTTCCTCCAACTTTTTCCCCTAGCAGCTCCATCCCTCCTCCCTTACTGTCAGACCCTGCTCCCCCTGGGCATGCAGAAGTGAAAAGCACATTTGAAAACAATAACCTTGAAATTAAACATGATTGTAGTAATTTGAATATAACACCCATACACTTAACTCACCTGGAATTAATGCGTGTTACCTTTTTTTGAAACAGCTGCAAGTTTTAGCACAGATGTTTCATGAACACAATTTTGAGAAACACTCAGCACATATTTGTATGCAGTATGAACTATTCATGGTATTAGTCCAAAGCAGAAAAGCTCATGATTTACCACATAGCTCACTAGGTTGGGCCCCACCACATTCAACAGTGTTTCAAGCCATGGTGAGCCATGACTGCAGCCAGTGCACCCAAAATCCTTCTTTATGTCCTCTCTTAGCCTGGCATTTATGAGTAGTGTGGCCCCACCCTCCATGGTGACCCCACAGCCCAGTACTGCTCAGTATCTGTCTCTACTGCAGATACACACCACAAAGGAGCCATATGCTGATTATTCCCCATTCATGGCTGGAAATGGGTATTCTTGTCATAAGTCTTGGGATCCTCCAAATATTTAATGTGCAGATGAGATGCAGGGCAAGTGGGCCTAACTTTGTCTCATGGAATATGGGGCCACACTAATAATATGCACAACTGAGAAGAGGTACAGCAGAAAGATTCTGGGTGAACTGTATGCAGTGTCATGGCTTACCATAACTTGAAAAAGAGTCGGTGGTGCAGGGGATTGCAATTAATGAGCAGTACCATGTGCCTTATTCAGATGGGCTTCATTAATCTTTCCTTGTCATAGAGTGCTATTAGTGACACAGCTTTTTGCCTACTCCTTGGATAAAATCAAAGATAGTGGCTGGGTAATGGCTTGGTTTTATCACCCTGATTGATGCCAGGAGTGCCAAGGGCATAGTGATGGTGAATTATGTGCAAAAGTTATATGTGTTGAGAAGATATACAATACATATGGTATATGGACAGAATCATGGAGAACTCAAGTGGTAACAAGGTAAACAAGAGGAGTCCTGGTGGGATAGTGCACTTACCATCAGTAATTCAAATAGGGACCACTGAGGGTTTACAATGTATTTTCAACAGTCCAAACTCTGTAGAAAGTGGACATCTGGCTCCATACTTCTGGTACAGAATTTTGTACACATGTGAAGGGAAAGGGTACTGGATTCATAGATTCATAGATGTTAGGGTCGGAAGGGACCTCAATAGATCATCGAGTCCAACCCCCTGCATAAGCAGGAAAGAGTGCTGGGTCTAGATGACCCCAGCTAGATACTCATCTAACCTCCTCTTGAAGACCCCCAGGGTAGGGGAGAGCACCACCTCCCTTGGGAGCCCGTTCCAGACCCTGGCCACTCGAACTGTGAAGAAGTTCTTCCTAATGTCCAGTCTAAATGTGCTCTCTGCTAGCTTGTGGCCATTATTTCTTGTAACCCCCGGGGACGCCTTGGTGAATAAATACTCACCAATTCCCTTCTGTGGCCCCGTGATGAACTTATAGGCAGCCACAAGGTCGCCTCTCAATCTTCTCTTGTGGAGGCTGAAAAGATCCAGTTTCTCTAGTCTCTCCTCGTAGGGCTTGGTCTGCAGGCCCTTAACCATACGAGTGGCCCTTCTCTGGACCCTCTCCAGGTTATCCGCATCCCTCTTGAATTGCAGTGCCCAGAATTGCACTCAGTACTCCAACTGCGGTCTGACCAGCACCCGATAGAGGGGAAGTATCACCTCCTTGGACCTATTCGTCATGCATCTGCTGATGCACGATAAAGTGCCATTGGCTTTTTTGATGGCTTCATCACACTGCTGACTCATGTTCATCTTGGAGTCCATTAGGACTCCAAGATCCCTTTCCACTTCCGTGCTATGCAGCAGGTCATTCCCTAGGCAGTAGGTGTGCTGGACATTCTTCCTCCCTAGGTGCAGCACTTTTCATTTCTCCTTGTTGAACTGCATTCTGTTGTTTTCTGCCCACTTGTCCAACCTGTCCAGATCTGCTTGCAGCTGTTCCCTGCCCTCCGGCGTGTCCACATCTCCCCATAGCTTTGTGTCATCTGCAAACTTGGACAGAGTACATTTCACTCCCTCGTCCAAGTCACTGATGAAGACATTAAAGAGTATCGGTCCAAGGACCGAGCCCTGCGGGACCCCACTGCCCACACCCTTCCAGGTCAAAACCAACCCATCCACCATGACTCTCTGGGTGCGACCCTCCAGCCAATTCGCCACCCACCGGACTGTGTAGTCATCCAAGTCACAGCCTCTTAACTTGTTCACCAGTATGGGGTGGGATACTGTATCGAAGGCCTTCCTGAAGTCTAAGCATACGACATCCACCCGTCCTCCTGTGTCCAGGTGTTTCATAACCTGGTCATAAAAAGAAACTAGATTGGTCACGCATGATGTGCCTGCCATGAACCCGTGCTGATTTCCCCTCAGCATAATTTATCCTGCCGGGCTCTCACAAATGTGAGCCTTGATAATTTTTTCGAAGACTTTACCAAGGATGGAGGTGAGACTGACAGGTCTATAGTTGCCCAGGTCCTCCTTCCTCCCCTTTTTGAAAATGGGGACCACGTTGGCCCTTTTCCAGTCCTCCGGGACTTGGCCCTTGCGCCACGAGCTTTCAAATATTCCCGCCAGTGGCTCTGCAATGATGTCGGCCAGTGCCTTCAGCACCCTTGGATGGAGCTCATTCAGGCCTGCCGACTTAAAGGCATCCAGTTCTTCCAAATGACTCTGCACCATTTCAGGGTCTACGCGTGGAAGTCTGGCGCCTTGCTGCTGCCTCTCTACAACCCCAGTGAGAGACTTGTCGTGCCCCTCACTTAGGAACACTGAGGCAAAGAACTCATTGAGGAGTTCAGCCTTGTCCCCCCTGTCCGTCACCAATTGTTTCTGCCCATTTAGCAGGGGTCCTATTCCTCCTTGGTCCTTCCTTTTACTCCCTATATATCTAAAAAACAATTTCTTGGATGTTGGAGTGCTAAGTAATACTGAAGTGTTTTATTTCCTGGGAAGAGGGACACTTACTCTGGCAATGCCCATGGTACTTCTCAGCTACACCTAGAACTACAGAGGAGCAGCAGAGACAGGAAAGGGAAAGTGAGGAAAGAAGAGATGTTGAATCAGAATGTATGACGCAAGAGGAGATGCCACAAGAAGGAAGAGCCAGGGAGGAAGAGCATTAAATGTCAGTAGTCAAAGTAGCACAGCTGGTGACAGAGGAGGGAAAAGAAGGAAACATAAGTGGCACAAGTGACTTTGAGACAGAGGAGGGAGAGAGAAAGAGGAGACAATGCTACAGGAAGGAGACGGAGGAATGAGGACAGAGCAGGAGAAAGAAGAAGAGAGCCAAATTGGGGGAAAAGAAGAAATGGCATGCTAGTAAGCTTAGAAAGGAGAAGGTCAAAAAAGAGAGAGGGGGGAAGGAGACAAGTTGATGAAAAGCTCATCAGAGCTAATGTGAACTGGGACTGACAGAGTGGGAAGGAGAGGGGTGGAAGTGGAAAGGCTGGGTATAGGCAGGCATGGCTGGTGAACTCAGACTGGTGGAGTGGGTGGAGCATCCCACGGGAGCAGAGAGGCAGGGTTTGCAGATGGCTGGGAGTGGAGTGGGGTTTGCAGCTGGCTAGGAGTGGGTGGGGGGAGGTTGCAGCTGACCAGGCACTCCAGCTGGTAGCAGGGAGGCTGCAACTTCCCAGCCCATGCCTGGCTGGCTGCAACCTCCCTCCCTGTTCTCGTGGGATGCTCCACCCACCCCAGCAGTCTGAGTTCACCAGCTGCACCTGGGGAGAGGGGAAAGGGAATCTCTCTTGATTGTCAAAACAATAAAACAAGTGGCAAAGACTATGGAGATGCCAAGAATGGGAGAATGAGAGCTGACTGTATTAAGCAATAACATAGAAGGCTTGTAAAATGGTAGAGATTTATAATATAAATGGACAAACATGATTATATATGGGAAGTTGGAGAATGCCAGATTTGGAAAGCTTTGTGTATACTTATTTTACAAATATTTTTTTTTTTTTAACGAGGCAGTGGAGGGGGTGGGAAGACTTCATGTTTCTGCTGTTACCTGGCAGGAAGAATATTAAGAACATGGGACATACATGGGGGGTAATGAAAAAAAACTGTGTGCGTGCCAGCTGCCAACCCACTATGTGAAGATGGAGAGTTTCTTTAGGTAAATAAACTAGACGGAGTGGGATAAGAGTGCTTGAAAGACTGGAAGAAGGTGATTAATATGGTAAGAAAGAAAGACATCATAACTATAGTTAGGGATTTAATGGAAGAACTGATGGCAAATGTGGTGAAATAAGAGACAATAAATTGAAAAAGAGCATACAGATATCATTTGGGTGATGATACAAAATATTCTTCCTGAGAGGGGCATTCAGCATAAATGGGGTTTGGTAGGATTGGCAGCATGCCTAAGAGTGGGATGTGGGGCTGAAGAATCTGTACCCATACATATTTTTTGAGACTGTCTTTTTGTGCAAGGCATATAGGAGGGGGGTGTCAATTTTGGAGGACACTCAATATGAACTATGACTTAATAGGTGTTGTATGGGTTAATGCCCAAAGGGCTGGAGACACAGAGACTGAGAACCATACAACTTTGTGCAATAGTAGCAATATGGCATGTGATGAACCTACTGTTGTCCAATGGACTGGCTTTCACCAGAAGAAAATGTTTAGTTGGCAATATATGGATTAAAATATTATTTGGATCTGTTGCCCTATGGGGTCAGGTCAACTCTAAGGATCCCAATATTGCACTGTTAGGCAGGAGGGTGTGACACAATTGCACATATACAAACATACAAATCAATTAGGTGCATACACACACACATTCTACCAACTCAGGTACATACACAGCTAAACCAGCCTAGGCACATGCATACCTATCATCAATTCAAGCACATACACACTACACACCAAAAATTAGGCAACAATCAGTTGTCAATACCCACGCACTCCATACACATACATGGATCACTAATTCGTATATCACACACATGATGACATATGTGTGTGTGTGTATTCACTTCACACACACACCGCCCACCTACACATATACACAGGTGAGTTCCTAACTTGGATGGTATGGTATGTATGTGTGTGTTTGGGGTACTTGGGATACCTGAGGGAAGGTTAAGGTGAGAGAGAAAGTGTAAGGAGTGAAAGTTGCTGGAACTGGGATAAGAACTAGTAGACTAGAGAGAAGCTGGACTGAGGAACTGAGGCTTGGGGTTACTTAAGGTCAAGATGAGATGAGATGGGGAAGGAGAAGGTACAGAAGAGATGGAGGAAAGAAGAATGAAGGTATTTCTTACAACAGGACAAAGGGACGGAGTTAAATTTGTTGCTTCCTCCTGGTTTGGTGGTGGTTGTGTGAGGTTAGTGTGTTACCAGTAGAAGGGGGCATAATAAGAACAAGATATTGTTATAGAGGAGGTTGTCAAGTTTTGTGTTAATGTTGTTTCTTTTAGTTGTCTTGTCATTAAAATAAGATTCCAATCAGCATTTATGGCACCAGCAGAGGATGTTGAAGCTTGATCAAGCCTCTCTGAGTGTCATCCTGTCATTGTAGTACCTCCAGACACTGTGCCCATTCCTTCCTGGGGAAGAAACTGGCCATTATTTTAAGGGCCAAAAAAAATTGTTTTCATAAACATTTCCATCAGCATATTTGCCCAATATGGGCTTTGTGTTTTATAGTCATAATCAAAGTTGACTGTATTTAATCAAACTCAAAGTTGTTTTTTATTACTAAGCACATGCCAATTTTGGCAACAGTTTAATGATAAACAATGTATTTGGTGAGTTTTCCTTGTATGCGATTATAAGACCCCCATGTCAATTGGGGAAAAAAAAACTCATCTTGTATTTGATTAAATATGATAGTTATGTATATTTTCTTTTGTATATGTATGCTTTTAACAGATGCTTTTGCTTTGTTTTCACTGTATTGCATCTAGATCTCTAATGATTTTCAATGCTGAATCATCTAAAACAGAAAATACTGATATATTCATCAGGTTGCCAAATATTTTTGAAAAAAGGAGGATTTCATTGATATTTGATCCGGTAAAAAAGAAAATCTTTAAATATATAGCCAGAAAATAATTGGTCCTGATGTCTCAAAAACAAAGTTTATAAAATAAACTTAGATGTCACAAACACAAGCCTCCAGGCTACCTAAAAAACAACAGATGATAGTATCAGCTCCTAATCATCCAGGGTACCATGAGAAAAGAGGGAATGTCTGCCATATCAGCTCCCACTTCTGTCACTGCTGGGACGGACAAAAGGATGGGGGAACTAAAACTGTGTACTCAATTCGAACATAAGTGCCTAGAGGTATCCAAAGAGGGGAGACTCATCTGTCATTTAAAATAAGATTCTAGCCTACACAGTTGCAGGTAAATACCCAAACCTCTCTCCCTCACACACATACCCACTCTGAGTTTGGAGCCTAGCTCATTACTTTTTAATACTTGGCACTGTCAAAACTATATTTCACAAGCTAAAATCTACCACTGTTTATACAGTTTTCACTGGAGATATTAGTACCTTGATTTTCCTTTAGGAAGAAGTCACTATGCCATCCTGACTTACAAAATCTTAGTGACATCTGTGTAATGGCCTCGAGTAGAGTGAATAATTTACAATGAATAATTTTTTTTCCTGCATACAGCTGTTGTCTGCAAATGTATTACAATGTTCTCCAATCTGTTATTTGGGGGGAAAAAATCAAATATCCCTTTGCCTACTATCCACATTTTTATACTATTTTTTTTCAGTCTTTGGGTTCCTTTCAGTCTTTACATATGTCAAATTGTGACTGTTACAATCAAATTAAACATTTGCAATTTGTGCTGTAAATTAGCTAAATTAATTTATAAACCAGTTAGATATCTTAAAAAGAGGAGGAAGACATATATTGGGAAGCTGCATGTTACACGCACAGAATATATATAAATGAATAGATTATCTTAAATACCTTTCCTGATAATATTTGAACATCAAACTAAAAAAATCATTTCCCTGAGCACTCACTAGAACAGGGGTGTCCAACCTTTTTGAATGTGGGGCTGGATCATGAACTTTTTATCACCCAGTGGGCCAGCAAGCCATATTCAAAGACCACACAGGAAGCGGTATCACATCACCCCCCACAAAACAACAGTATGGTGTTTACTTTTGTTTCCTGTGGCGGCACCTTGGGCCTCAGAAAACAGCTTGGAGGGCTGCCTGGCAGCCCATGGGCTGTATGTTGGACAAGTTTGCACTAGAAGGACTGGAACAGGCCTCCTATAGCAGCATTTCTCAACCTGTGGGATTCAACCGAAAAGTGAATTGCAAGAATATATGAAAGGGTCACAAGAAACACCTTTAAAAATGGATCAACAAACTTTAAAAATGGGTTTTACTTCAAAGGAGACAAATGTGGGAAACCAAGGCTTTACCCTTGCAGGTGGGCAGAGTTCCAGTCTGCAAGTGTCTGCTTGTGACCTCCCCTGCCTCACACACTGGGGGGCTGGGACCTGGGGCCACGGGGGGAGGGGGGCTGTGGGTCAGGAGTGAGGTGTACTGGGTTAGGACTGGCCATCAATGTTTATAAATGGGTCCTGGTACAAAAAAATGCTGAGAACCACTGTCCTAGAGCATGGTATTCAGTGCTCTCCTTTCGCAGTTAAATTGCTTAATTCCTTTAAGTTTTATCAGGCTCTATCTTTGAACCATCTTGCATTTTTTTTGTCCCCTCTGCTCCCATTGGGAGGCTTATCCAGGATCTCACTTCTCTGGTGCCTAGAATTCGTCTTCCAATTTTCAGCTTAAATGCATTCATACCCTGCTTAAGGGAATTTATTCTTGTGCTAAAATTGTCCTTTAGCTTAAACAGCTTTCCCTCTTTTTTGGTTCCTATCCTTCTCCCCTTCCCCCACTCACCTTCATGTTTTGAAAGAGACAATCATATTCCTAGTCACTCTTCAATTTTGCTTTCGTATTAGGAGTGAAAACTTTCGCAATGACAAAAATTAAGTTTCTAACGTAAATGTGTTTCAAAATTGACACAGGTTATTTGACATTGAAGTGTAAGTAAGCACAGGGAGCATAGAGAGGATTCTTTGCTTTAGATTACAACGACATTTTCAACACCTTTCCCTTGTGATCACACTTATCCTTGTGATCGAAACCCTCTGAAACACTGCTGTAGATTAAGAAAGTGCATTTGGGAGTGTTGATTAATTATAGCCAAAAACATGATACGATGGGACATATTGCAACATAAAATAGTTTAAAATCAGGTGATGACTTATCACACTTTTTGATCATGCCTGTAACTGATGCTATGTAAATATTAAAGACTGACCATCAACAAGTACGACCTAATTGACACTGGTTTAACATTATGTCCCAGTCTTTCACCAGCATGGATACTGTAACACTGAACTTTGTGTACCATTTCCAATTCGAAACACCTGCAGACTATGGATCAGAAGGCTGAAAGTACTTCAGTTCTGGCTCAGCTGTACAGAAAAGCTGTTTATTTAGCTCATATTTTTGTGGAATGAAGGTTAAATTTAGAAGCAGTTCAGGTTAATCACAAATAATTATGTTGCACATCTGCCCCCCATGCTTGCATGCTTCTAAAATGTCATGCTTGAAATCTGCTTGTTCTCTGATGACAGAGTAGGTATTAAAAAACACACATTTTCAAGAGGTTTCTTCCAGTCAGCACAATGAAAGTCACACATCATGGCAAGTCATTAAGAAAGACAAAGGTATTCTTAATTTTTCTCTGTACTAAAAATCCTGTCAGTGTTTCTTTGGAACAGAAATGTCAAACTGCAAATATGCCACACCTTCAAAGCAAAAGTGGTTAAAATGAACCACTTTACAACTTCTAAATGGATAGAGAAACCAAATTAATATTTTTCTTATGAACTCACTATTGCATTTTGGGGCAAATACTTTATTTCAACCCCTAGCTTCCTACTGATGTTTCTTGAAACTGCTGTAGCAGTACCAGAAATTCCATTACTAGCTGTCCCAACTGGTCTTTCCCACCTCTCACATCTATGAAGCTATTAATTACTGTGTAGAGCTTTACCCTTATTCCAGCATATGAACTTCTTGATCTTTAAAATTTCCCCTCATCAAGAGGAAATGTCTTGCCCTGTGAGGCAGTCAAGGCTGAAAAGCATCAAGTCAAAGGGAAAAAAGTAATCCTCCCAAGATGCAGTACAGATGAACTTTTAAAGCTCTAGGAATATAAATTCTGTCTGTTGCTTTATGATTTAAATTTTCTAACATGGACAGTCTTCCTTAGTAAGGATGACCAAGTAATTATATATGGGAAGATTCTATAACAGCCATTTTGCTTAATACTTATCGTTTTGCACTTTGCAATGTTCAGTGTTAACTGTTGTTTAAAACTACTTGCTAATATTTTGTGAATAACTCCTAGTCTATTGAGTATGTTGTTGTTCCTGGTGGGAAGTATTTTCTATCTGAAATCAGAACTGTTTTAATCAGTTCTAATTAGAAAAAACAGGCTACCTACTACTATCATTTCTGTTGGGCAATTAAATAAGTAACTCAGAATATTGGTTATGAAAACTTTTATGAATAGAAATTCATTTTTCAAGACAGCTTCCTGAATTTTTGTTTCAGTTTTTCCCTTTTTCAGTCCTGAAGACATGGGAGTTTGGAGACAAATTTACCAACAACATTAATGGAATTGTAGCCATTTACGTCAGTAATGATTTTGGCCCCTAGAAGCTTATGAGACCTTTATGTTTAGTTGATTGTCAGGAGAAATATTTTAATTAACTCTGGGGAAAGAGTTGATCCACTGAACTTTTACATTTCAAAGAACATTTTTCTATACACGTTTACATGTCAGAATAATGGGTTTCCATCTATGTCACCATGACAGCCCTCCTTCCCCCTAGTGCAGCCCAGGTTCCCATAGTTAGAGAAACATTCATCAAAATACCATTGTACTTTGAAAATGTTTGCTGGTAAATACCAACCATGCCCTTCAGGAATGTCATGCTAACAGACAAGACATACAAAGAGGGATAAGTAGAGAGATCATGTCTATATAGTCCAATAAGTCTTAGCTTAGCATAACTATTTTCTCAAGTTTTTTTTCTCTTTTTCCCTGAATTAATTATCAGTGGTTAAGTTTATATTTCTATTAATGAGAACATGACTCAACTTATATCAACAAAGACTTTTAAGGAAAAATGTATGTTTTATTTATGCCTTTCTTTAGAGTCCAATTGCATTATTTATACTTTTGACTCAATGTTTGTTGAAAATGGATACACTTTCTCTCAGTGCCTATGAATTTGGAAGATGTATCTATTGTTAATCAACACCCCCCCTCTTCCCCTCTCTCCCACATACATACACAACCTGCACCAAACATCAAAATTATGTAGCTCCATCACTGTTACCAAATTCATCTTTTTGACAATAATTTGTAAAGCAAGAACCTTGTAAAATGTGTATGTTGCAGCTGTGTTCTTAAATGGCCTGAAGAAGTGCTTTCCAGCATGAAAAGAGAAGTCTTCTTTAATCAAGAAGTAACATATACCAAAGGAGAGAAGACAAATGACCAAGTGAAAAATGGGACAATCTAAATATCTTTGGAAAATACCGAACAGGTTAGAAATAGGACTTTTTCTATGGTGTTTTGCTATTAAAATGTATATTATAGCTAAAGTCATGATTGTTATTGAATGAAGACAAGCAGACCTCTTAATCAGAAAGAAAAGGACCTTCCTAATGTAATTTCAGTGGGAAAAGTACAAGACTAATACATACACAGAATGACACCACCCACAAATAATTTTATGCTTAATTTTTCAAAACATGAATAAAAGATGCTTGGATTACAAAGCTTATTTAACTAAATAAATCCAACATTGTTTCTGCTTATAAATCAAACACTATACTTTGACTCTGGAAACTGAGTTAACCAAGTATCTTGGATAATTATAACCTCTACATGCACATAACCTGTAAATATAAATCCAAAACCTTTCATCTGCATTTATTATATTCCATCATTGTATTTTACCATGAAAACAAATTTGTGAAACTCATAATATGATAATAATTTAGAAAGAGGAAAACGTTCCCAAGACGAGACAAAACTTTGCTTGTTTCTCACTATTAAATTATTCTTATGTATTCATTCAATACACTTTCATTACTTCATAAATAAATAGCCAAGCACCTGAAAATTTCCATCATTAGAACACACAAATGCAGTAAAAATAAAATCTCTCCGTAAGACTAAGAGGCCTTATCTCCAAATATTTGTGCTTATATGAATTAATTCAAGTGAAAGTACCATTTAATCTTTCATCCCCGAACATATCAACATTCTTATAAATCAAGTCTTAGTAAGCCAACAAGCTCACAAACAGTAAGTACATACTAGAACCAATTAAGGAATCTTGTTTTTATTTATCTTTTAGAAGAATAATACAGAAAATAAAATTATGCATCTAATATAGGTTAGACTATTTGAGTAATGTTTTTATGTACCAGGGTTTTCTACTGTCTACCGCCTGGTGATATACCTTTCTATATATTCCCATCAGCATGCAAAAAAAAACATTTACATCATCAAATTTGATCTCATTTCGAATTTCAGTCTCAGCTGTAGACACACTGGCTGAAATGTTGTAATTTTCTCAAACTACTGACTACTTACCCAGGACACAATCATGCACCTATTGAATCAAAGAGATGCAGATGTCCAGCACCTTGGAAGAACTGACGTCATTGTGCCCTACTCACCTTTCAAGATTACTCACATCAGATGAAGGTGACAAGTACCATAATTACTCAAACATATGTTGGCCCTGGATAGAAGACAACTCCCCAGTAATTGGATTCTGTATATGGAAAAAAATATTTTTGCCCTAGAAGTTTTTAAGGGTTTTTTTTTAAGAAAAGTTGTTTTTTTTTCTTCCTTTGCTATGTTCCATATGTTGTACTGTTCTATAAATATGTTTCAGAAAGAAAAAAAATAATTCTTAGTGTGATTTTGTTGGGTTTGTCTGTAGTTGGGTCACAGTTTAAAAAATTAAATTATTTCTGAAAACAACTGTGTCCTTAATATCATGAGGGTTATGAGAATAGAGTTTACACAAGCATTTACTACAAAGGTGTGTTGATGAGGAAGAGTTTTTTGTTACTTCACAGCATTCCTTTGCTAAACTATTTTTACATGCATACTATTTTTGCTTACATGCACTATTAAAGAGTGCATGTAAGCAAAAGGAAAGGAAGAAAAGGTGGAAAAAAGGGTAGTTGGGGAAAAAGCCATATCTCAGTCCTATTTTGCATTTTATTAAGGAGCAGAAGAAAATTAGACCATTTAATAAGCTTTAGGAGATGAGGAGATTGAGAGGATCTCTTCCCTCTTCAGCTACACAGTGTGTGACAGGAATTTCACTTTTCAACTTTCAAATCTGCCAATATGACAAATGGTTAACACTGGCCATGACTATATGAGACAGTGACTGTACAGTATCTCATTACTACTGTGAAGTAGTTTGGTACTACTGTGTAGTAGCATCACGTGGCACGAAGCATGATGCAACACTTGCGCAGTAGCAATGAGCTACTGTGCAATCATCATCACCAAGAAGCTGTTCAGGTATAATACCGTGAAGTAATGCTGGCTACTGTGCAGTCATTTAGTACTTGTGTATGCAAGTACTAAATGATTGCACAGTAATAACTGATAGTTCATTGGATGTCAAATGCTTGTTTACTTAACTGCATTTTATTTTTAAGACCTCTAAATACTGTGTAAAGAAAGATACAATACTGTAATAAACTAATTGAGATGTAATAACTGTTCTTATCTAAGCTACCTGTGTGGACTAGAAGTTTTTGCAGAGGAAGTCTGTTGTAGCTTCTCACAGAACTTCAGGAGGAAGGGGTATTTTATAGGGCACAGCCTGGATAGCCACAAAACTAGTTCAGGTTCACTCCTCTGAGTTAATTCAGTCACTTCAGTTCCAATTTAACCTGCGCCTTATAGTAAGGCTAATATAATATAATGACTGTCGTTCACTTAAGCCTGATATTACCCATCTGTGGGACTTGACAGCTGATGTCCTTGTCTCCTGCTGCTTTGAGCCACACTCCTTTCTGACTGCTTATCTAAGAAACCATAGAAAGGAGTTTGGTCATTGACTTTTATCTAGAGAGAAAAATTGCTGTGTAGGGTCGACCTGTTGTGGTTCCCCTAAAATAACCCAAGCCACATAAGCTGCCATTCTCCATGAATATGTTACTTGCTCAAACTGTGTACCAGGTACAGAAGAGGCAAGAAGGCAGACAGACTCCAGAAGGGCTTTGCTCTGGTCTTTCTGGGAATGTGTGTGCTCATTTCTTGGCAGTTCCTGTTCTTGGCTCTGATTACAGGCAGTGAAGACAAGTGGATGGAAGTCAGGTGATGATAGACTTCAGTGTTTATTGGCCATCAGTCCAGGCGAGTCCTGAACACATAGTAGGGAAGGGGTGAGATTAGGAGACGCTTGATCTTGGGGCCTTAATAATCAGGACAAATGTTGTGAGCAAGATGGAAGGTACCCAGAGACCAAACTGCAAGACTTCAATTGTAAATGGTCCATGGATTTTGGGTTGAGGACTGGGGGCAGCCATGGGTAGCAGAGTAGACATATTCACAGAAAGAAGATTAAACCCTGCATGCTTCACAGGGAGCAGGGGCAGGAAAGAAAGATGCAGATCCTCCCAGCCTAAGAAAAGCTGAAAACCCTAAGGACTTTAGAGTGACTCATTGACTTTACTTCTTCTCTTCCCACCTCCAGTGATAAAGGTAAAACCTGCTTCCTCCTGTTTCTTCACTAGTCAGAGAAGGGGCGGGGGACCTCTCCCCCTCCACCCCAGTAATAAATAAAAAGCACACAAAACAAAAGAAATAATCTTGTGGAGAATGAGTAAAGCAAGAACCAGATGGTTGTTGTAAAGCTGCTAGAAGAGAAACTTCTTTTATTTCTTCTACCACTACCAGCTGCTGCTCTGTATTCTGAAGGATCCTGACAGCATGGTGCAGAGTGGCAATGAAGGGAAGAACTAGCTGTAATTGTGAATTTATCACATGGTGTAAGAACTATGGTGGCAGAAAACCTTTGACTTGGAGAAACAGTAAAGAAAGAATCAGTCAGGTACCTGGACCAGAGCACGAAATAATGTGCAACATTCTGGCAAGTCCCTTGTTACAGCAGTACAAATTGAGCAATGGTGCTACCTTGGTTCCTGGGGTTATGTTTTCCCAGAGCTCAGCTTGGCAAGCCACAGAGCAGTGTAAAGATAATGCATTTTTATTTGCCTTTCTTGCATTCTCTGTCTTGTGGCTGCTGTTCACGTGGCTAAGCAATTGGCTAAGCCTACAGCTGTTTGCCCTACCCCATTAACGTAAGTGCTTCCACCCCTGCTGAATGTCAGCTTCTTATTGCCGCTTAACAGACAGCATAGGGAAACTGAGAAGGAAAGGAAGTATCCACCCCAGTCTGTCAACACAAAGCAATAGTACCCTGCTGCCGCAGTGTTTAACACTGTGGGATGTGAAGCGTCTGGGGTAGAATGTAAGACTGTAGAGTGATGGTTCCTTCTTTATACTATCTCTTTAATATAACTCTGTGGATGCTTTATCTTCCCATTTGGGTCCCCTATCAGAGTCTAGATGGGGAGCAAAGGAAATAGCAAATAATAAAGATAACAAGATCATTGGGAGAAGAAATGGTATGTGAGGTGCTGGGAAAAAGGAAAGGAACTACTCCTCTTTCCCTGCACCTCAGGAAGAAGGCAATAGGAAGAACTATAAATTGGGGGGGGGGGGGGGGGGGGAACCTAGACAAAAAGTAAATAAGGAAGAAAGGAATTAATAAATAAAAAGCACAGGTTTGTTTAGATTATTTCAATCTTATTTACTTATTTATGATTCTTTAATTTAATGGCAGAAACCTTTAAGTTTATGGGAAGTGATAGTTCTTATAGTAGTATTGCTGTCTAACTAATCTGTTTTTTGTGATGTTGATTTTTACATACTTTATTTGTTGTAACATGCTTGAGACTGCAGCAGCAAGTTCTTCTCTTGTGGCTGCAATCTAGACCCTACCTTATTACCCCCTTCCCCTCCCCCAGCCTCTCAGAGTTCACTCACCCTGTTATCTTTCCTGCCACACCTTGATGTTATGATTTCATAAGTGGGGCTCCCCCTAGGAAGTAGAAGAAGGTTTTGGGGTGGTAGGCCATTGTCTGGGCTGAAGTGTCCCCAGCTTTGGCCCACTTTAATCTATCTGGGTTTTCCCACCTGAGGTCCACTGTATCGGGGATCCCAGGCTTCCAAGCCCCTCCTTACCCACTGTGGGCTCTGAGCCCCTCAGCCCCCTTGCCTTGCCTCTCATGGGCTCTGGACTTGCAACCCCCAATCTTTGCCACCAGGTATGGAGTCTTCCCAATAAGCAGCAGTCTTTTTTCTGAAGAGTTTGGTCTTCTGCACCTATGCAGCCCAACAGGCTTCAGGCCCTAGAAATGCTCTTTGTAGGGATTCCTTGCCTCCCTTTCAACCATACCTAATTCTCCAGTTTAAATGCAAACCAAAAACATGAGCATCCACTCACAAAACAGGTTTTTCTTTTACCTGGCTGCTGCACTTTGTAGTCCACTGGTCCTACCCTCTTGGTGACCTTATACAGCCCCTACCATGAAACCATCAATTTTGCTGCCTCATTTGGGAGTCAGATTAGCAGCCAATCTCCTACTTCAAACTGTCATTCCCACACTTGGCGGTTGTATGCCACAGCTTATTTGACCTGAGAGCCCTGCAGGTTCTCCTTAGCAAATGCCCTGACCAATTTAAGTTGTTCCCTGAGTTCAGTACATGCTTGACTGGATTACTTGCTAACCCCTCCTGTGCTTTAATGAGATCTAACACTCCCCAAGACGTATACCCATATAGCAGCATAAAAAGGTGAAAACCCATTTGACTCCTGGGGTGCCTCTTGACTGGAGAACGTTAAGGGTCCAAGAGTCTGTCCCAATATCTGGGATATTTGGCTATGATCTTCCTAAGCATTCCCTTTATGGTTTGATTGAACCTTTCCACTACTCTATCAGTCTGAGGGTAGTATACTGATGTCTGAAGTCTTTTGATGCATACGGTCTCACATAACTCTCGAACCTCCCCCCCCACCCCACACACTAAGGGGGACTGCCTCTGGATATCTTGTGGCTTAGTCCATTAACACCAGAATATACTGGTATCTGGCTGTGCTCTTTTCATGTGGCATCATAATGCTTATAACCACCTGCTTGAATGGTTCCACCGTTAGTGGGATCAAGACTAATAGGACTTTCTGGGGCCTCCCAGGGTCCACCCACTGTGACTCTGGGCAAGATTTACAAAAATCCAATGCCTCCTGGTGCATCCCTGGCCAGAAAAATTGGAGGAGGAGGTGGTTCCATATCTTGTCACTCCCCAAAAGGTACCCCAGGGGGAGTTTGTATACCACCTTCATGAGAGCCCTCTGATATACTTTTGGGATTAGTAACTGAGTTATATCCTTCCCCTGTGTGGACCCTCCATCCTCCCACTATAATAGCCTGTTCTTACTTAAAATAGAGGGTACATCTGAACAAGGTCTAGGCATAATTCTTCATTGTCATTCTGGGATATGTTCCCCTCCTTATATATCTTTTGAAACCCATCTTCTCTGGGCTGCTCAACTCTCACCTGACTATGCTCAGTGATTTCACTGATATCTACCTCCATGTCCACAGTAGGCTCTCTGACTCCGGCTATCTCCTTGGGACCCCCCACACACACCAGGTCCTCAGCCAAAAATGGGGAATGTACCCCCTCAAGTGGTAGGGCATAGTGCCTCTCCTCCATCACAGCCAGTCCTGGTTCAGCATCCCTGAGTAAGGCAGACTGAGAACAATGCACACCAAGAAGATGTGGGTGCTTCCTGTTATAGTCATCAGCATATGCATCCAGTAATATCTTTCTGGCTTGTTGTGTAGGTACACCAATATGTGTTGATCTATCACCCATGCCAGGGTTCCCTTCAACAACCCCTGTCACACCAGGTTTTGCTCAGATCTGAAATCTATGGGAGCTGGGACCCACTTTCCTTCCACCCATATTTTTGCTATGAGGTAGGCTCCATCACGTATCTCACCCCCTCTTTCTCTCAGGGGAATGGCCCTATAGCCACATTCCATCTCCTCTACTGTAGTGGATTCTATCTACCTCCTGTATTCCCCACTGGATTCACGGATCTGACCCTGTTTTGCCCACCCCAGAGGCAGCTCTGGGTGAAATGTCCAACATGACCACACCAGCAACTTGCCCAGGTAGGGTTGCTGACCACAGGTGCCTTTTTATCAACAAGGCAGGCAAACTTCTTTGGGTAGATGTGATATCTTTTATTAGACCAACTGAGTAGTTAGTAAAACGTTCTTTGAAAGCTTTCAGGCACAATCACTCTTCTTCAGGCATAGGGAGTCTCTTCAGGCATAGGGAGTTTTTATCCATATCCCCTTTTTGCTATGGTTGAGGCCTCCCCCTAGCCTGGCAACCTTGGTTCTCCTGACCTGATTCTTTTTCTGCCACTAGAAAGTCTTCCACCGACTTGATTGCTTCCTCCAGGGTCTTGGGCTGATGCCTCCTTACCCAGTCCTTGACCCCACCTTCTAGATCACAAACAAATTGTTCCAGGGATACCTGTTCTAGAAACTCTTCTGGTAACCTTTCCTTGGGATGGAGCCATTTGGTAGCCTTGTCCCAGAGAAGCTGGCCTAGTCTGCAAGGGAAGAGGACATCTGTCTCCTTTTTCACCCAAAACTGCTGTCCGTGGGCCTCCTCAGACACTTCTAATCTTAACAGACTCCTTCACTTTGTCACGTTCAGTGGCTTTCTCCCTAGACAAAGCCCAATTTGGTGACTTGGTGTTGCCCTAGTAGTGACATTCCTAGATGAGGGGCCTATTCCTGTCTTTCCAATTGGGTAGCTATGATGGCTGTCTCAAATTGCCTTTTTACAAAATGCTACAAAATCCATTTGAAACAAGATGTTAATGATGATATAGATAGTGTGATAGTGTGATTCCCCAGTTATAATTAAGACCTTAACCATTTCTGGATCTGCATGCAATGAATGTAATACAGAACAAGCATGTTGCCTTTAGGGAAAAGTATGCGTTTCCTAGGCCTTTCCCTAGTTTTCAAAAAAGCCTAATTCTCTAGCATGCTGCAAATTTCTCAGCTCTACTAAACATGTAATGTGTGCGCACATGTATTTTTAAAGGTCAAAGTATAAAAAGTTTTAACAAATGTATCTGATTTAAATAGTTTGACATATGGTATTGCCTGCCTGCCTTTGTTATGAGGCAGCATTTTTTTGTGTGTGTGTAAATGTGAAAAACAGATGGCTAAATTCTTCACTCCTGTTCTTTTAGTTCATGCACCTCTTGATTTCAGGCCAAAGGAAACCATCATGCATTTCCCACTAAAGTTGTTGGCAAGTGCAGGTGTTGTGCATGGGTGTCCACCAGAAAATTTGCACCCAAGAAGGTAGAACATGAGGCAGAAAATTGGCTGTCCTTATTCTGTTCTCTCCCAGAACTCAGGGCCAGGCCACCAGCCTGAGCTGCAGATGGGCATTTTGGGCTGGAGGAGGGCCCTTGTTATGCTGATATGACAGCTGCTGAGCCAACAATGTCAGCTACTAACAGAAGCTCCCACAGATTATGCCTGCTTCTGAAAGCAATATGGTGATGCAGCAGAGAACGATGGTCTTTCTGCTACTCATAATGAGCTGTGGTTTGCTTTATATGAAGTCAGCCTTGTGCAGTTTCAGAATTTGACTCAATTTTTAATATCTTTTAACAGTGCTTTGTTTCCTGCTGAGCATTTTGCAGAATGCCATTCTAAACAACGTTAGTATTCAAATGATCACTAGAAGAACCAAAGTAGTGATTGGAATGGCTCGTAAATACATTAACAGGGCAAATATGTATTAACTTGCTGCCTTAGGTTATAGCTCTTCATTTAAAAGAAGATAACATTTATGTAGAACAAATGACTTTATTGAATTTTGACTTCTAACGTAGTATTGGAGACTGTCAATAAATTACATCATTTTTTTCTGTAAAGATTATGTTTAGGGAATGACTCTTCAGTTGCAGTAAAGCAGCTGCCAGGAATAAAAGGAACTGGAGACTGAATAAAAGCTACATGTGCTCTTAAAAAAACCTGATACTAGAGCTCCTTATTTCTGATGTAATTTTTTCCCCCTGATAGCTTGACTTGAAGTAAAAATAGTAAATTTAATAAATATTTGATACACACAAATATTTCATCAATTTCTTTCCTCCTTTTCATACAAATATATGCAAACCTTAAGGAAAACACAGAGGCTCTGCAAACACCCTGTAATTTTAAACAACATGATTAAATCAACTTGTATCAGAAAGAAACAAGCCAACTTGAAGATGAATTAAGTTAGTCTTGCTTCCTAGATTGATTGTTTTTTTCTTGGTAGCCTTGGCCTTTCACTGCCAGTACTATAAAATATTCATATATCAGAAATACTTTGGGCCAGACCTGTGCTGATTTAGAAGTGTGCATATTTTGACATATTTTGAGTGCATTTCCATTGGGTCTACATCAGCATAAAATCTGGTTCATGTAGCTATATGAGTTTTTAGAAGAGAGGTTAGATGTGGGAATAGCCAGAAACTATACAGCATAAATAGATGTCACGCATATGCTGTTTACTATGACAACAGGAATTAACTGGCCATGTTGTCTTAAGCTTTCTGAATTTCAGGGCTCTTATTAACCATTGAACACTAGGTCAATTTAATTCAGGGAATAGAAAAATAAACACTGCTAATGTATTTCAAGATCTATTGAGCGATACTAATATTTCATTTTACAGGTTCCACAGGGTAATTTATATATGTTAGACACACACACACACACACACGCGCGCGCGCTCGCGCGCACGATAAATAGGGCAACAGGCTGACTTATCCACATATGGCACTCTTGACAGTACTGCTGTGCTGTAGGGTTGGCAGATGGAGCAATTAGACATTTCCTAGCTAGGAAGTAACCTTTAAAAGAGAAATATAATGTAACATAGAATTTGCTATGATTTTAAGAAATTTCTGCTCGAGTTCCCAGTAGGTAATGACTTTCAATGTTAAATCTGCTGGACTGTTAAAGATAGTTTTCTCTAATTAATATATCTATACAACACTCTTCTGACATTCAGCTCCCACTTATGGGAATATATTTGGGTTGACCTGTTTGATGAACAACAATTATTGCTTTATAGAGCTTGAACTTTTTTTCCATTGAGAAATCAGGAATGCGATCAAAGAAATGCCAGGCATAATATTTGAAAAATGGCAATTTCTAAAATTCAGTTGCCTGGCAATTAGCTAATAATATCTTTAGGTGCATCTTGGCAAACAGTGCAAATGGAAAGCAGCACAGATTTGCACCTTATAGATTTACTCAAGTGTACATATACATGCACATATACATATTTAGCACAAGCTTTTGTGGGCTGAACCTCCCTTCATCAGGCACTTCCAGGACAATTACAGTAATTAAAATAATGTATCCAGAACACCTTGAGGATCATTTGAAATACTGTGTGGGTGAACTAACTCTTCATATACTAGCCCACAAAGTGGCTTTTTCTCTTGTTAAAATAGGCTTTGGTGGCCTGCAGTATTCTTTAATCAACAACTGTATTTGCTGAGATGCTTTTTACAATACCCTCGGGCTTTGTCCTTCACTGACTGTACTTCAGCCTTAACCTTAACAACCTGTGCTTTTTTCTTTCAACACGTAATTCAGGGCAAAGAACAAAGTTGACCATAACAACAGAAGGAGAAAAATGCTACCAAGAGTATATTATCATGAACTTATTTTCAGGTAAAGATTTTGCTCTTTGATTTCACTTCTAATTATCAGAAGATTACTACACAAATAGAATCTTCAAAACCTTAAGGTTGAGGGATGTTTCCAGGCTCACTGTAGCAGGGATACTAAACTTCTGATGGGTTGTATAGCTTACCTTGGATCTAATTTATTTTGTTACATTTGCAGATATGAAAAAAAAAAACTCTCTAAGTTTACGTTTTATTAAATTTCAGCTGACCATAAGCAATGCATTTAATTTTTTTAGCTGAAGTACTTAAACGAAATCAATAGGAACAAAGTTTGAAGAAACCAAACTAAAACAACCATATGAATGTGGACTTCCTGATAAACTGAAAATGTAGGAAAAGAATGCAAGTTGTATCTGTTATGAAAACTGCTGCCTGCATTCCCACCTTGTTTTCTTTTCTCCTCCTACCTCTTTTTACTCACATGGTGCATCATTATACAAATAAAGAGATGAGATTGCTTGATCTCCTCAGCAGATGACCATTTTTGCCTCCTGCAGCTCATTGTTGAGACCTTGAAGCAACATTGATTGAGCCTGCTGGATGTTTTTTATGACAGGGTATGTATCTAAACTAGCACCAAGAACTAGATGGGAGATAGGATAGGGATGGTGGGCAAAAGCTGACTTTCTTAAAACTTCATCTTGAATGAATAAAGCCAGTTTCTTAAAGCTGAAGTTAAAATCAGCTTGGAAAAAAACAATTGTAAATAGAAAAATATGAATGATGATTCAAAATGGTGTAAAAAAATATTTACCTGGAAGTCCAAGACTAACCTAGTTTAAAAAGGAACAGTATAAGAAGTGGCAAAAGGGGAATGGATATAAATAAGAACCTAGACATTCATAAAATGTTAATAAGGGAAAGAAAGAGTAAAAGGAGAAATCCATGATCAGCTGAGTTAAAAACAATGAGGAGGAGTTTCAATATAATACAGGGATGGTAAATTATTTTGACTGGACAGTCACTTAATGAGTTTTGGTGAGCTATCAAGGGCCATGAGGTTAGCGCCTCCCCTTGGCAGGTGCTCCTGCCCGGTTTGCAATTTTCTCACCAGAAGTCCTGCCCCTAATTCCTGACCTTTGCCATGAGAAGTCCCTCTCCTTGCCCCCCAGAAATACTCATTTTGGGAGTGAAGAGTTGTCATCTTGGAACCAGAAAAAGACAAATCATGTGCTAAAAGTCAAACACCTACTATAACTTATTTTCATGGTATTACCAAATATATTTTTGTCATGGTTTGTGTTTGCATAGAGTATATAGAGATGATTACATAATAGTTAAAATAGACTCTTACTTTTGTCTATTGTGCATGGGAGGTGTGTGGGATGTGGTTGGGGTGGGTGTATGTGTATGCTGGAAGGGGCTGTGGGGGGATGGTGAAGCAGTGTGGCTATGTGTGGAGGGAATAAGGTATGATGGGGTGTGTGTACATGTGGGGAGGTTGTGGGGGCATTGAGTGGGTGTGTGGGGTATGAGAGAGGGGTGATGAGACCCCTTGTAACAGGCGCCTCCTTGGGGTTTGCTTACTTGTGGCCCCGCCCACCTATTATGGGCCAATCACCCACCTTCTTGCCTGCCACACCTTGTTGTTAATTGATTAATAGATGTAATTAAGCTGCCCATTTCCTGCCCTGATCCCAGGGTGTGCTATCTGCAGCTCCTTTCCTCCCCTACACTGCAGCCCAAGCCTTGCAGATGGAACTAACATTGTTCGGTCTGGGCCTTGTTGTAATGTGGCCCCTGGTCCTCCCTGGGCTCTCTGCAGCCCTGTCTCACACTGCGCCTTCACTGATGCTCGGGCTCTCTGCAGCTCCTGTCTCACACTGCACCTCACTGGCACTTGGGCTCTCCCTAACCCCTGTCTCGCACTGTGCCTCATTGGCTCTCGGGCTCTCCACAGCCCTCACACTGCACCCCACTGGCAATTGGGCTCTCCACAGCCCCTGTCTCACACTGTGCTGTCACTGGCACCTGGGCTTTCCACAGCCCTGCAAAGTGCTGTGCCCTCTCTGGTTGGGATCGGTGCACCCCAAATGCTGCACCCTCTCTGCCGCTGGGGTCAGTGCAACCTAAAATGCTTTACCCTCTCTGGTGCTGGGGTTGGTGCACCCCAAAATGCTGCACCCTCTCTGGTGCCAGGATCCCCACGCTGCCGTGGGTCCCCTATGAGGCGTCCTCCAACCCCTAATAGACTCACCCAAGCCACCGGTGTTATACAGCAAAAAAACACAAGCCCCTGGGCTATAACATAAATTCCAGCCACCCGGCTATAACCTCATTCAAGCTGCACCAGGGGTGCTCTGTCCCTCACCAGTCTCAGAGGCTGTATCTGCAGTCAAGCCTCTCCCCTTTTGGTTGTTCTGGGAGAGCTCCTTCCCCCTTGGCTGCTGGCAGGGAACTCCCATCCTGGCCTCAGCCCTGGGATTTATATGTGAGCCAGGCCCTGGCCCTTCTGGTCAGCTGACCGCTGGTAGGTGTGGGTCATTAGCTCACTCTGGGTGCCCTGGTAACCACCAGCTGGGGCTCCCTGCTCACTGCTAGGGCTCTTTCCCTAGCAGTTTCCACTCTAAGAAGCAGGGCACCTAAGTGCTCTGTGACACCCCTCCACACTCCCCATCATGATGCAGAGTCCCCACCACCGGCAGAAGCATCATCAGCACATAGGGGCATTTGGGGCATTTGTGCCTGGTGTAGGTACTGCCACAGGCAGCGTGCAGCTCCAGCCAGTGCTGCATATGGTGTCAAGGAGTGCAACCAGTCTGGCCCACATCTACCATACAGGGCTGCCCATGGTGCATGTGCAGCTCCCACATTTATGCCTCACTAGGGGAAAGCCAGCATGATGGAGCCAGCTGCCTTCACTGCCTCTTGTGCAGGTTACAGGACTCCACTGGAAATGGAGGGGAGTCCTGGCCCCTGCTTCCCCAGAGTCCTGGGAGCTGCATGGAAGATAGAACTGAAGGCAGCCAGCTCCATCACACTGGGCTTCCCCTGGTGGTTCACAAGTGTGGGGGCTGCACAGGTGTGGGGAGCCCTGCATGATAGAACTGGGCTGACTGGGTTGTGCTCCTCACCACCACATGAAGTGCTAGCAAGAGCCTCATGCCACCTGCAACAGGGCCTCTGCTGGGCATAAGCATCCACCTGTTGTTGCTGCTGCTGCTTCTCTGGCCAGGGCTGTGCACTAAGTGGGGAAGTGTGTAGGGGCCCCCACATCTCCCCCCAACCCCCAACCTTCCCTCACATTCACACCCCACCCACCCAAGCTCCACATTTCTGCCACGCCCCTGGGCACAGGCTCCACACTGCCACCAACCCCAGTGGTAATTACCACACTCCAGCAGACTCAATTAATTGAGTCTTCTCCCATGCACTGTAATTACAGTGCACCAGAACAGCCTCCCTGCATTTGTATCCCATTATGCTGATTTTTAATAAGTGTTGGCATACTGATGACGTTGTAGAGAACTACAAGAAAGTGAACATTATTATAAGTAATATTATAAGTAATTATAGACCTATCTGTTTTCAGTCCCTGGTGAAATATTGAAATCTCTGATTCAGGACTTGATCAATCGTAGGAGGCAAAATAATTAATGATAATCAAAGCATTGGCTTACAGAAAATAGTTGTCAAATAAAGTTGGTAGTTTTTAAGATGACAAGTGTGATTGAGAAAGGTAAAATAATGATGTCATATATTTTAATTTCAGTAGCTCATTTAACCTTGGACCCCTTGATTTATTGACACTTTGACACTAGACTAAGTCAATAAGTGACTTATTGACACTTTGACAGTAGAACAATATAAATCCAACACAGAATGCTTCAAATAGACTAGAAACTGACAGTATGTTAGGTATCAAATTATAACTAAATAGAGAGTTGTCTTCAAACATATGTATGTGTATTGATTGTTAAATTTGTTTTATATTTTCTCTTCACTTTTGTCTCCATTATATTTTTCCTTTCTTTCTTTCTTGGAAAGCAAGGGATCACTGGGAGTTTACTTGGCTTCCTGTAATTGGGACATGAACAAAACCTTTGAAAACTCAGGACAAGGAGGCACTACATAGTGGTGGAGATGGATTCCTGGCCTTAATTCCCTCCAAAGCATGCACACTTTGACTTGAGGTATGAGGTTGCCAGAACATCTGAACTTTCTACCTCAATGATGTACCTATGGGACATGTGAAGTGTATACAATTCTTTGTGGGTAAGCTGCCTGAGGTAAAGTGTTACTTGTGATGGATCAAGTGCTGGGAGCAGAGTGAGCATGATGAGTGCAGAGGTGGATGAAATGTGTGCACAGAATTGTGAACTATTAATATTTTGAGTGACAGTGATTGACAGGGGTGTGGTATAAAAGGTACCTGATTCATAGATTCATAGATGTTAGGGTTGGAAGGGACTTCAATAGATCATCAAGTCCGACCCTCTGCACAGGCAGGAAAGAGTGCTGGGTTTAGATGACCCCAGGTACATGCCTATCTACCCTCCTCTTGAAGACCCCCATGGTAGGGGAGAGCACCACCTCCCTTGGGAGCCCATTCCAGACCTTGGCCACTCGAACTGTGAAGAAGTTCTTCCTAATGTCCAGTCTAAATCTGCTCTCTGCTAGCTTATGGCCATTATTTCTTATAACCCCCAGGGGCGCCCTGGTGAGTAAAGCCTCACTAATTCCCTTCTGTGCCCCCATGATGAACTTATAGGCAGCCACAAGGTCACCTCTCAACCTTCTCTTGCGGAGGCTGAAGAGGTCCAGGTGCCCTAGTCTCTTCTCATAGGGCTTGGCCTGCAAACCCTTAACCATATGAGTGGCCCTTCTCTGGACCCTCTCCAGGTTATCCACATCCCTCTTGAAGTGCGGTGCCCAAGACTGCATGCAGTATTCCAACTGCAGTCTGTCCAGCACCCAATAGAAGGGAATTATCACCTCCTTGGTTCTGTTCGTCATGCATCTGCTGATGCACGATAAAGTGCCATAAGCTTTTCTGATGACTTCATCACATTGATGACTCATGTTCATCTTGGAGTCCACTAGGACTCCAAGATCCCTTTCCGCTTCCGTGCCACCAAGCAGTGAGAGTCAGTGTGGAAGGACGTAGACAACTACAAGCTCTGCCCAGGCTGTGCATGTCATTGGCCCACCCCCTGTCTAGAGCAGTCCACCCTGCCTTGGCTGCCATGCCTTTGATGTTACAATAATGCTTGTCAACATAAGGGAGGTTGCCCATTTGTTGCCCTGATGCCTAGGCTATGAACCTCCCCAAAGACCAGGTCCCACGCCTTGCAGGTAGCATCCAAATCACCCATAACTCTCCCAGCCCCCTTTCTGGGCTGCACTTGACCTATAGCCCAGATTTCACCTCAGGCCCCACTATGTGCAACTTATCCTTCTGGCCCCTTCTCTAGGCCACTCTCTGCACCTCACTGGGCCACTACTCCACCCCTCACTGGGCTCCTTGAACTTATGCCCCTTGGGCCTCATGCCCCACTCAGTGGGCCTTGGCCCCTGTCTCAGGACCCACTCAATGAGCCTGGACCCTGCCTCAGACCTCCCTCAGTGGACCTGGGTTCAGTACTTTTCTGTTGGAGTGTGCTTCTCTAGGCTTTCTAGGCTTTCTCCTCCATTGGGTACCCACAAGGAAGTGAGAAATGAGGCCTTTCATTGGGGAGCCTCAGGTGTGACGTTTCCTGGAGACTGCCCTGCCACAGGCAGCCCCACCACATAATCCAACCCCAGCAGGGTGCAGTTTTAGGTCTTACCCAGGACCATCAGGAACATACTCCATCCCCATATTTCCTACCCTAACTTCCAGATGTTTGGGAGCTGTTCTTCACTGGTTCCCTAGATGTAATTACCAGCTCAGCTCCTAGTGCAGGCTTATATCCTAGCTGCCCAGCCATCATCCAGTCAGGTGTCTCCCTTGCAGTCATGTGACTGCCTAATTGGTCCTGATCACACCTGCTTGCTGCCCTGCAGCCTGCCTAATCCTCTTAAAGTAGCAAGCACAACTTGTGCTCTGCCACAGACAGGTACAGAGAATCTTTATGAGGCAATTTCATTGCAACTTTGAGAATGAGGAGATTTTGAGTGAGATTGTACATCTGAGCAAGAGAGCATGGTTCACATGGACTTGTCTATCCTATATTGATTGGATTACATCATGGATCTGAGGGAATGGTGGATTATTGTTACAATGGAGTGATTGATGTGTGGATTTGGCTATTGAGGAGACTTACTTTGAGAAGAGGTGATCCTGAGTTACCATCCACCTATCCTACTACTGAAGATTTTCATCCCTGAGGGGAAGAAAACAGTAACAGGATGAGTCACTATTTTATTGTGAGCTGAAGTTGTTGAAGTTTTGTAGATGTATACTCTTACTGGTTTCTGTTTGTTTGACACTGTTCTTAATATTATTCTGTTACAGGCTGTTCTTTAGACTTTTTCTTAATACAAGTTGTTCAACCTAAATGGTGACTGAATGAATCTTGGTTTATTGCAACTTTGGGTGTGGGTAGGCTGTAGCTCAATGCCCAGGGGAAAGTAATCTTTTAGGGGATGATAATCCTAAGGAGAGTAGCAGTTTAATTGTCATATTGTGGTTCTCTTTCCCTACAATAGGACTCAGAGATGGAACAGTAGAACCTGACATAATTTAGGTTTTGCCACAACCCTACTATACAGAAGCAATGCCATTGCTAATTTACTACATCAGAAAACTAGTAATGCACATCCAAACTAATTTGTTACTACTGGATAAACTGGACTGGTTAGCAGACTTGTGTCTCAGAGAATGTGCCATATGTTATAGTAATGCATGTATTCAAAAGGCTTCCACTGTCTGGTGTCTTTCATAGCAGAATCTTTACTATTAGATGTTTGAAGGATATGGACCCTTCTACATGGACAGATAAAGCTCAGTGGGTATCTATGTGCAATTGCCACAACTGTGCCTCCTACCATGCCACACATGCATGGCAGGAGATGTGATTGTGAGATCATAGATTATATTCCATTACATTTTATTGCCAGTGCAGGAGGGGCGGTCCCCTCCCTTCTCCACCCCCCACCCCCGCATCAGCAAGAAGCAGACCCCTGCAATTGGGGCCCCCTTAGCTGATGGCATTCCCAGGTGTGGGGGCATCTCACATCTCCTCCCCCCCCCCCACAACTGGGAGATTGCAGCACCTGAGCAATTAATCCCTCTATGGAATGCTGTTGGAACCCAGAGTCCATAGGTGCCCCACATTGCTGGGGCTGAGAGTCCTGTCAGCTGTAAGACTCCCATCCCCAACTTCTCTTGGTGTAACCCTCTTCCTAGGAGCCCAGCCAGCTGACAGAGCTCCCAGCTGCAGAGGCACACTCAGCTAAATGTGCAAATTCAAACTGGATAGGAACCAGCTATAAAGTTTTTACATACTAGACAAAGGATGATGCCGGGAGTGGGTGGTGACAGAAACCCGTACCCACCCAAATCTCAGCCCACTTTCCCCTTCCCTCCTGCTTGGGGTCCAGGCCCACTCCCCCCATCCCTTCCAGAGTGCTGGCAGGAGGAGAGGAGTGGGCCCGGGCCTGATGCACGGAGAAACGGGCCCAAGGGTGGGGAAAATCTGGCCTGCTAAGACATGGAGTAAGCGGGGAGCAGTGGGTCCAGGCTATCACTGTGGCAGTGGGACGATGGGAGGACCAGGCTCGGGGCCAACATGGGGGGGGAGGAGTGGGCCTGGGCCCAAGGTTGGGGGGGTGGAGGCATGCTCCTCCCCTCCCCCTGCCACTGCCATGTCAGGCTGGGCCCTCTGCTCCCCCTCCCAACTTGGTCCTGCTCCTCCTCCCCCCCACCACTGCATTGGCCTGGGTCCACTCTTCCCCGACTCCTGCTACCTCAGTGTACCTGCTTCTCCCCCCACCACTGCCATGTCAACCCACATTGGCCCTGTAGGTAGCAATGACAAAAGGCGGGGAGGGTGAGCCGAGGCCATGGCTGATAGCCTCAAAGCCCCATAGCATCCCAACCCTGCCCCCCCTCCCCCCGCACCACTGCCACCACCTCCAAGGAGCAAGGGGAGGGTGAGGCCAGCTCTGGTGGTTTTGCGCCCCCTGCTCTATCATTGCCACTTGCAGGAAGCAGGGCAGGGGAGACGAGGCTAGCAGAGCTGGCCTTGCCTCCTCCACTCCATCCCTTGTGTCCCCGACATCATGGCAGCACTCCATCATTCCACCACCCCCTGTCCCAACACTGTTTCAGTCAGCCAATCAGAGTGTGAATAAAGCATTATGGATGGACAGACAGACAGATTAAGGCTTTTATAATATTAGAATTCTCAAGCATTAATTTTATACATGGTTGGACCTTTTTAGGGTGTGATTGTAAATTTACATGTGTAGATGGTTTAAATTAATTGCTCAGATTACCTCGTAATTAATTGTGTCATACAGGTAATGGGTAGAGGGAACTTACAAGTGACTATATGGAGATGGGGTGGAAATGTACTAGCATAGACCTCTGCAAACATGCCTGAGCACTCTGTTAAAAGTGCAGCAATATAAGAAAAACATTTTACTTGTTTTCAATTTCCCATAAAGACTGTAAGTGATGCATTTTGGTTTAGCTATTTATATGGTATAGTTCACTATTATTAGATGTACCCTTTACCCATATTGATCAGACACTCCTCCTTCTTCAGTCTTTAGTATATTTAGATCTAGTTTGCACTTTGATACTTAGTTTAAATATAATGAATCACTTAATGTTGTTTAGAATACCTGACACCTTAGTTCTTTTGGTATGGGGAAGCTACAGAGTATCATTAGGCACATTGATTCGTGTGTGTTATCAAAAAAAAAAAAAAAAAAAAAGAAAGAAAGAAAGAAAAGAGAGAAAAAAAAGAAAAAAAATCTGCTGCATAATGTTTTACTGAAAAAGACAGGGGCTTTTATATAACACCTGTCAGGCAATCATAATCACTGTACTTGTTATGCATAATATTGAAACATATAAAATCTTACATTGATTGCTTTTCAAGGATACACTGTACAAAATGGGGAAGAGAAAAAGGAAATGGCATAAAGTGATCTCTAATGTTTGGGGAATTGTTGTTGTCTTCCCATTGCAATGAATGAGTTTAAAGAAGCAAAAAAGGTTCTTTTAAAGGTAGCATATAAATAGAAAGCTCATCTGTTATGTCAAAAGATCCCTTATTAATGAGGAGGTTTTACAGCTTGGGTGCATACATATGTCATATTATATGACAAGGCATTGTTTGCTGTACAGCCTTCTGGGTTCAGACATATGTCATTTCATATAATCAAACATAGTGAATCAGTTCAAACGAAACCTTCTGACATTAGGTATGTGGTCAGGAAGCTAGTTATTAACATACTCTAGCAAATATCATTCTGCTTGCATCCCATGCTTGTGAAGACAGACTTCTTTTCACTTTTAAATGTATGCTCAGCCATGGTAAAACTGGTCATCCTTCCACCTGTGTCTGCTTGGCCTGTATTAAAAGAAACCCTATTAAATTCCTTTAGAGATGCGGCAATCTATGCCAGACTGAAAGAAAGTTGTGATATTATTTCTTACAAATTAAAAATAGAAATGAAAAAGGCAGAGGATTATTACCTCCCTGAAAATCAAGGCACAATCTTGGCTCATATTAACAGTGTCAGATGAGTTTTTCCATTGTGTCCAATTCCTCATTTGTTTTGGTTTTATGTTTATTTTTATTGTTGTTATTATTGTCATTATCATTCTTCTGTAATCTGACATTTTAATTTCAAGTCAGTGTTTATACTTATTGGCACATCATAAACACTGTTTTGTCTCTTGTTTGTTGTGTCTATTTTTCTTTTTTTTCTCTTTACTATTAATGACAGTATAAGGAGGGAAGCTTCAGGTTAACTTTGCTTTTAATGAGTTTTAATGACAATGTATTTTAGGCCCTTTTGTATTAGGTTGTGCTAACTTTGCATTCTTTTTCTTTTTTTTCTAAATTCTAAGAGTTTGTTCCGCTCTGGAGAGGGATTTTTTTTTTCCTTTCCTCCTTCTCATCTGTGCCTTTAAAATGTTTGAAACCTTTAAACCTTTAAACTACTTCTCAAGTCGCAGTTAGTAAAAGCTTCAAGGAGTTAGTATTTTTTTTAAGACAGTTTTTTTTAACGCTCATCTTGCAGATCATCATTCTTCTGTTAGACTGAAGAAGATGGCTTCCACTTCTAAGCAGATTTGTCATGGAAATGAGAATCACCATGTTCTATAGTGCTGAAATGTGCAAATTACTACTTCTTGTTAGATGCCTTCCTAACAATTGATCAAGACTTGTCCATTTGCACTAGGTAACACACTTACAGGGGTACTATCAACTAAAGAAATCATACCTTATTTGAATATTGTTTCTTATGTGTTGCAAGTAATACTTCAGATTACTATAAATTAGAGATATAAAATTTTCAGTTCATTTACCTTCTGCATTCAACAACAATTTGTAATATCCTTGTTCTCCTTGCACTTAGGGGCTATGCAGAGACATTTGGGAGTTTAGGGGGAGGTTAGACTGTGTTCAAAATAGCTATCCAATCTAAGCAAAGTTGGAATTGGAGGGCTAGTGCTGCGGGGATCAGGTGGATTGCAGCAGTGGGGGTGGGGAGGGAAGGCAGGCAGAGTCCATACAGAGGATTGATGGTGTAGGCAGGGCCTACAAGGGGGTTGCTGGAGTCTGGGAAGATTTGCCAGGATCAGATTGGTATCTCACAAGATCTGTGGGGAGGTTTGGGAGGATAGGAGGGCTCTCTCCTCTCACCCCTGGGGAAAGGGGTTATTTTTAGCTCCCCGACACCCCCTATCCCCCAGACTAACCCCCTCCCCATAAACATACCCCCTATCCTTCCCACTTTTCCCCCCACCCTGACTTACTTTCTCAGCTCCTGGCATCAGTGAACATGGATAAAACCAACAATGGGAGTGGCTTATAGGATAAAGGGTTTGGTGGACTTGTGGGGGAAGCTGGCTGGTTTATGGGAGTAGGTTAGTGGGGCAGGTGGCTAAAAATAGCATAGTGCCAAGAGGGCAGGTAGGAAAAGTGAAGCCTCAGAGTTGGGCCCAGCAGCTGGGTTTCCCAGCTCTGGGAACTGTATGAAAGTTCAGTTAGATCAGTCTCACTGAACCTAAACTAAGTTAGACCACCTTGAAGGTGCACTTAACTTAGATTGAGTCAGCCATTTTTGGACTGATCTAACTGTTCTGAAATTCTGTACAGTTTGCACATAGATCCAAATAACTAGTATACGGTCTGTACTTGGGCAAATTAAGTTAGATGGGGTGGCCACTTTTAATCAATCTAACTTCACATTAACCTCCTTGAATCATCTTTACACAGCCTCATTTTGTGTTTGTGTGTGTGTAATTTTGAAGTAGTGGCAATGTGGGGAGAGGGAGGGGGTTGCATTCTGAAAGCAGTAAAAAGTGATTGTCAGTCCAAATAATTTTGGAGAAAGACTCAGGGAAAGAAGTAGTAACCCAAACCTACTTTTAATACATTGCAATTGACTAATGCTCCCTTAAACATTACATCAAGGATTGATTCTGCATTCTTTGCACACACAAAGATCCTCTTGATATAACTAGGAGTTTCAGTGGTGATTAATGTGGAATTGGGCATGAAACCTGCAATCTGTGCTTTCAGAGTTCTTTAGTACTCTTAGCATATTTAAATACCTCATCTTTGGGACTTAATCCTGAAGGTCTCGTACCAGGAAAAAAATCTTTTACACTGGTACTTGCTCATACCAGATAAGAACATGCAATTTGTGAGACAGCTATTTAGATTAAATGTTTCAGGGTAGCCTGTGGCATCTTTCTATTAAACAATGTGGTGAGAGTAGCTTCACAGAAATTTAGTTGGGCTACTCATATAGCTAGGTGTTACAGTAAAGGTAAATGAATCTGGTCTTTGGTGTCTGACCTGTGGACTACCATGTAGAATGGAGACACCTGAACATAACAAGTTTTGGGATAGGATAAATTTGTTATACAGTAGAAAGTTCTGCCCAGGCTGAGTGCCATACCCAGGTTGGTCAAAAACCCCTGGAGGCACCCCAGAGTCCCTCTTTTCTTCAGCTTACTCTGGGAGCAGTTTCTCCTTCACTCAACTGCCACATTTTGATGTTCCTTCTCATTCTGAAAGGGGGGGGGCTGCCCCAGATCTCACTCTAAAGTACACCTGTGTTACTTAAATTGCCAATTGCTTAAATCACAAGCGAGACTCTTTAAAAGGGGATAAGGCAGAATGCTGCATTTATTGATTAAATGAGTTAGTCATACAGGTTTGGACACACCATTTATACAACCACACACAAATCATTATACACATCATTACACACAGGCATACACATACACAAGACAACTATTCTATCCACACATACACCAGATACAGTTACCAGCAATAGTTGCTTAATATCAGCCCAGGGTGGCCAACCCTGGCTTATTGAGCAGATGATAGTGATTTGAAGATAACAGATTTGAAGATAACAGCTGGAGCAGGGTGAACAGATGCATCTGTGCTCTGATGAAACAGCAGTAGAGAAAGAGACTTACCTAACGTGGCATTTTCAGTGTTATTTAATAGAGATTAGCATCCATTTTTTCAGTACTTTGGGGGTTTTCCATGCCTAGCTTTTGTTTTTGCAGTTTTTTTTTTTGTTTTGTTTTGTTTTTTTGTCTTCAGCTTATTTCAGCCTTGGAGTGTTCTTGCTGCCTGTCTGCCAGGATGGGTGCATTCTTTCTCCTCGTTATCTTCTTTGTGCCATAGCCATTTATTAATTAGTTTACTCACTGGTAACTTACATTTGGTGCCTTGTTGCTTACATAAACAGTTAAATCTTATTCTCCCATCTTTATGCCATTCTTTCATCATTCACCCTTTTACACACACTAATACATAAAGGCTATGCAGAGTTCATTCACTTATGTCAAGCAGAAGGATACAAAATGGAGTTTTCAATTTGCTTACAGGACAAGACTAACATGGTTACATTTCACTACTATTACACTCTATGTTAACATCAGCTACATTAGTTCAGTTCATGCTACACCTGAAGGTGTGGAGCTGCTGCCTTAAGGGGTAATTGCATGGCTTCATACCATCCCTACACCATGCCCCATGCCTCAGAGTTCACTTCTCCAAAAGTGATCTTCAAGCCACTACAGCCCTTTCTTTTCCCTTGTGTCAGGACTTCAGCCGCCTTGACTTAGACCCCTCTACTCTGGTTGGTCCTGAAGTCACGACTTACTGCTCTAGGCCTGGCTTCTGGGCCCCAGCCCCAGCATAGCTGCTCCCTTCTGATGCCAGGTTCCTGCACTGTGACCCCCCCCCTCCCCCTGGGCTCAACAAAAGCTCAGGCCTTGAGCCTGCCTCTGGCAGTTAGACAATTACATGCTTCTTGGGCACTAATGGGACTTCTGAAACTGCTCCTTATTGTCCCAACCCAAGCCACTGGTTTAAACTGCATCATAAACACTAAGCCCCAGGCTATAACATAACAAGAAAAACAATAGAGGTGGTGTGACTGCTCACCAAACATCTCTTTCTCTCTGGGTCACTCTGTTCTGTCCACCGGTCTGAAGAGCTTTTTTCTTCCAGTCTCCTGGGCATTCAGGATCCCCACACTCCACCACATCCAGGGCTAGCAATCTGCCTTGGCTAGCTCATCCCATGGCTTATATAGTTTTGGCCTGAGTCCTGGTCATGAGATAGCCTCAGTCAGTTGACTGGCTACCCTTTAACTCCTACTCTGCTTACAGGCTGTGCTTTGAAAAATCTGTCATTAAACATTCTAATAACAAGGCTAGGGTTACCTGTTACATGCTGACATAACTAGACTGCCCCCAGTATCTGAACTAAGCACAAGTTTTCAGCTAGGTTGGGTATCTCTCCTTTATATTGAGTTTTAAAACCATTAAGTAATATAGGATTCATCAGTATGTCATTCATTCTTTGATACCAACAGCTGATACAAGATTATCTAACCATTCAAGCATATAATTTCAGGGAAGTTTATTAAAATTAACATTGTCCTGTCCAGTTTTGAATCAGATAAAGAATTGATTTTATCAGCTGGTTTAAGAAATCTCTAAGTGTACTTTTTTTTTTACATCTATATTTTAGAGAATGGCAAATAACGTGTGTGAGAGATACATTTGCCAAATAACTTATTCAAATTCTGGAGGAAATTTAGCCTTTTTTAATCATTACAGAACATCTACAATGGATCTTTGTTTTCTCAAATTCATTTTTCAGAATTTTTCTCAGATTAATTTTCTCTATAAGTCTTGTTCATCCAGTGGATTTCTATCCACAGTTTGAATTGATGTAATTTAGTTAAGATTGCTCTCCTAAGTTATGTAGTATTGGTTAGTTCTCTGATTGCATGATGGTAATTCCTGTAATCAGCTTTCCAGTATTTTTTCTTGTGAGTATCTAGTCATGCATGTAAAATTTGTGCTCTAAGAACATTCAACAATATTGAGCTTAGAAAACAAATAAAATAGGGGAGTGAATAGGGTTGAGGCAGATTAATTAAAAGATTGGAACTCCCCTCTTCCCCCTCACACACCAAATTTACTCAAATATAAGACAAGGGTTTTCACCACAAATGGCATGGGAAAGAAAAGTTCTTTGTCTTACATTTACATACAAAGAAACCTCATTAAATATGTTGTCTCACATTAAGCTGCTGCCAAAAGCAGCATGTGTTCAATAATGGGAACCAACTATGAAGTTGATTAAATGCAGCCAACACTGAACATGACTATAAAACACATGACCCATATTGGGCAAACCTACCACAAGGATATGTTAGTGCAGCAGATTTGTGTAAGATATATAGTAATGCCCATTAAGTTCAGCCCCCTCAGCACCAACTCTTTTTCCAGTCATGGTGAGCCACTAAACTGAACCCATTTTGACTTCCTCTTCACTCCTAAAGCTGAGCTGTTCCTTTCTTTCTCATTTCCAACAATTCCCATTTTTTCCACCAGTCTTAAATATATGGAATGATTCACCAAATGAAGCTCTAAACAGTTCACACAGAATTCCCCTTCCCCCTCCCCACCACCATCCTGTATCATATGAATATTGTGACTCTGCCCTCCATGACTTGGAGCTGGACCAGGCTGTCCTGGTCCTCATCTGCATATAAATTTTTGGAAGATCCCAGGACTCATGAGAAGAATACATCATTCCAGCCATGAGTGAGGGGCTAATTAGCCCATGGATGGTTTGTGGGGGCAGCAGGTGGTATCTGGAGTACACACAGAGTAGTGCTGAGTTGTGGGGTTACCATGGCATGAAATGCTGTTGACTCTAGTGGGGCCCAGCCCAATGCACTATATGGTAATTCATGGGCTTTTTTTTTGGCTTTGGACTAATATTATGCACAGTTTGTGCTATATATAAGCAGGTGCCAAATTACTGCTCAAAAGTATATTTATTGAGTACCCGTGCTAAAACTTGCAGCATTAAAAAAAAAGTACAATGCAACAATTCTGAACGAGCTAAGGTTATGAATACCCATAGTAATTTGCCTGTAGGCAAATTAGTATGTGTATTTCAAAGCTAATGTTCTTAAATTGGTCACCCACTTCTTTGTGCTCATGGAGAGCAGGGCCTGACATCAAAGAGAGGGAAGAAGGGGATATAGGGGGAAGAACTTTGGAGGTGAGCAGAGAGCAAAGAAGCATCCAACCCCAGGTTTATTTTTTCCTGCTGTAGCATTTTGGGGGGGGGGGGGAGAGAGGGGTGACAAATTCAAGACTAACCCCCAATGATTTATAATTTTTTCACATATAGAATCCAGTTATTTGGGGAGGAGGGGGTCTTATATTCAGGGTCATCTTATATTTGAGTAAATAAAGTATATATGGGTGCGTGCAGACATAAGTGTGTATAACTCTATGAAGTTTAAGACCTACCAACCAAAACTGAAAAGTATGTAATGAATAGTAAACTGAAAATAGACCACTTTAGGGCTACAGCTGTTCACTTCTGTCTAATATGAAAAACCACTTACTCTCAATAAAAACATATTAACAAACAGCTGCTATACAGGGAAATCAGACCACTTCAAAGAAAGTCTCAGCCATGATGATTATTATTTTCTTAGCAGTAAATGTGGGAATGATTATTTATTTGATGTGGCTAGTACATTCCAGCAAAGATTATGTCCATAGATATTATTAAAGATACAAAAAGTCAACTCAGAAATACAGGAATGCTAAGATATAGGTTGCCTACCTACAAAGCCATAATTTGGCTTCATTGTCCATATCACTGTTACATTCTTTAACTACATATGGTGTCCCTGCCCCCCTCCCCACAATTCACATATCATTCAATGCAATATTTGCCTACTTAATAAAATGATCAGTATTCTACTTATTTATATCTAGTGTCTCCTACCTTTCCGACTGTGCACTATCCAGTGTCTGAATATATCATTCTTATTTCTGCAATATCAGCACCATTTTACAGATGCCACTGTGTTAAGGAACGAAAAGAAAAAACATTAACTAATTTTTGGTATACAGTCCAAGATTCCTTGGCTCTGATCTTTCATATTACTTGTTATTATAGAGCACTCTTCTTAAAGTGCAGCTCCCCCCTGAATTCAGCATAGTTGTGAGTGTTCAGCACTCCTGCAACTTGTCTTCTCCAATTTGCCCAGTTGGCTGAGGTATATTGCATTGATTGCAATGACCTCTGAACATGGTCTCATCTCAAATATCATTGATAGTAGCAGGAGAATTGTTCAACATTTGACAAGTCCAAGATAGGCAAGCCTGACTACAAGCCTTCAAACAGGTCAGTAACAGAAATGTCTGTCTGCTCTCATGTCAATGGAAAAACTTCAGGGCCTTATGTGCAAAGATGAATTAATCCAAGCATGCAGTGTTTTTAAAGTGTAAAAGATTGTCATTGGATGGGGTCCTCAAGGATGGCAATGATCTCCTAAGACCACTCGACCATGCCAATTTGGCCCAATAGGCACCCTCAGTTCTCGCCTGCCACGTCTTTGATGGAAAATATAAAAATAGGGAGACTGTCTTTAAGTCCTCTTGGACACAGTTTGATGGACTCTCTGAACCCTGTGGGTTTCAGGACCTCTTGTGGGTTCCATTTTACAATGGGTGTTTCAGGGCATCCTAGCCTTATGGGCTAGATGTGTGGCTCCAACCACCCCTTTACCATGCCCCAAGGCTCACAGATGGTACTGGCGTTGTCTTGCCTAGGCCTCATTCTATTTCAGCTCCTTGTCCTCACTGGGTTCTCCACAGCCCTTTCTCTGCACCCCTCAGCACTGGCTCTGCACCCCCAAATGCTGTGCCGTCTCTGGTGCTGGGGTCTGTGAACCCCAAATGCTGCACCCTCTCTGGCGCCAGGGTCCCCACGCTGCAGTGGGCCCCCAATGAGGCCAAATAGCCTCACCCAATCCACCAGTCTTATAAAATGGCAAACAAAACATAAGCCTCTGGGCTATAACATAACACAAGCTACATAACGTGTGCTCAGCCCCTCTACATTACCCAGAGCAGAACCCAGTCAGGCCTTCTCCCTCCACTCACTCCAGGAGGGCTCCTTCTCCCTTGGCTGCCAGCAGAGAACTGCCTCCTAGTTCCTGTCCTGGGGTTTATATGGGCCAAGGGCCCTGCTGCTTCCAGCCAGCTGAGCAGGTGCAGGCTAATTTCGTTATTAGTTGGTTGCCATGGCAACCTGCACCTGGGCTCCTGTCTGGCTCTTTGGGCTCTTCCCAGGCAGTCTCTGCTCTTTTAGAAGCAGGCACCTAAGTGCCCTGTGACAGAGATGTCTGATTAAGAATTGCCTTTAGGCCCTGTAGGAAGCTTAATATCTGCATTACCACTCTGTACTAAGACATTATGTTCATAACTAAGTTAACTACTTCTGGTATCTGTAAGTCACCACTTCTAACATCCAAACCTTAGTTTCATGTAAAAGTACAGGGAAAAAAAAAAGAAGTCTGGGAGATGTTGATTTTCATAAAAAGATACAGGTTATATTTTCACCTGATATTTAATTCACAGATACAGATATAATAGTCATTTGAAGCACATTTGGTAAATACCCAGCAGAAGAACACTGCTTGAAGTGTGTATAACCACATCCTTCTAATCTCTTAGTGGAATGACCATTCTGTAAGACTTGTCCAGTTGGCAGATTCTGAACCTTGTTCTTCATCCAAGAGAAAGAGAGACCAGGTAAAGCATTTTTTTATCTGAAAGCATCCACGTGCAAATTCCAAGTGTTTCGCTGACTCTCAAAAAAAAAAAAAAGCCATTTCATCCACATAGTTGAGGTATGTGAAGGCTATATGGTCAGTGGTTATTCCTGCGTTCTATGCCATTTATTCTGAGATCCTGTGTATGGCACGATAGCATACTACTGAGCCAAAGATGAAATCTTCCTGGATGTCATACGTACTTTGAACAATTGGGATGGTTCTGCTCACCTCGGTTCTTGTATCAAACTATAGCCTACATATAAATTTTGTAAGACTATTCTGGAGTTTATAGTCTGGCTACTCTGATTGCAGAATTGAAGCAAGAGTTTAAATTGACAACTGGTAACATGTAAGGTACAGCTTAATTTTCAGTATCTCTGTGACTGTACTCATGGTGCCAGCCTCCATGGTTGATCAACCTGTACTGAAACTAAATGGTTTGGGCATTTCACTCCACAGACTTGAATCTGGAGACCTCAAACGGTGTCTCAAACCAGGCTACCACCCAGACTGGACCAGGCTGGTCTGAAGCCTCCATTAGGGCCTAGAACTCTGCCCATTCCCCGTCACCAGAGTGGCTGGTTGGGGTCAACTGACCCCTCTCTTCCCCCATATAAGGTCCTGAGCAGGAATGGGAAATGTGATTCCAGCCTGTTTCACTGCTTATAGTTTTATCTCCTGGCTTCCTTAATTGACTTAATCTTTAACTCTGCTCTCTGCCTGATCTCCTGGCTTCCTGACCTGACTTCTCCCTAGATTATGCTCACTCCTTCTGACTCTGGGCAGCATCTTGATTCCTGGCCCCTGACATGTCTGCCCACAACCCAGAGGGACAGGGTAGTGCTAATGAGCCAGGAGTGACTCAGTTCTGGCAAGATCATGGGCCAAAATGTTTCTTGAAACTGACAGTAACATGTTAGAACATTTGCCTTTAGCTTTGTATAGTGATATGATGCCCTCTTCACTCAAATGGATTTCTTTTTTGTCCTGTGCCAATGGAGAGTAATGTCTATCCCTGAGTACAAAACCTTCTCAACCAAGAATCCAGGGTGGTGAGATTACATGGCATGCAAAAAGAACAGAGATTGTTTTGTGGCTGATCAAGAGCTGTCCCATACCATATTTGTAGTTGGGAATCACAGACTAGAAACTACATGCAGGTCCCCTAATAACAAAGGTTCACTGCAAGTAAGTACTGGCTATACTGACTGTAGTTCATTGTAAGAAAAACTGACTGCTGTGAAATATGTAAATATATTGAAACTTCATTTGTGACTCTAAAGTTGTTTTCTGTTGGAACTACTAATGCCAATACATGGGTAGTTTTACTTTATGTTCACAATATATTCTGCCAGTCTTGCAGGACTCCTTTGACACACTTGTGGCTGAAGTCGTTTATTTGTGAATGTCTTGGACAAACATAACAACTGTGGCTATGAGAAATTATAGAAGTTACCTTTATCTTGATGTGTCACATTCTGAATGCTATTTTTAAGGGAAGCTTCTGTGAGGCCAGCAATAACTATTATTTACTTCATCTCACAAAGCCACCCATCTGAGTAGCCAGTTCTACTAGATATGGAGTATTTCAAGTGGCCAAATAGATATGAGGAAAATATACTATTATGGTTTCTGACAATTGCATCTTATCAAAATCTGGCTTTCACTCACAAAACTTTGAGCCTGATTCATCACAAAGGCAGGACGACACATCCTTTGGCCTTGAACATGAATACAGCCAGGGACTTTTGCCGTGATTGTACTGGAGTTGCTTTCTTGTGATCAAGAGACACCTGCTCTCCTGGGGTCAGGTGAGCATGGAATTGTGCAAGTTGACTTACTGTTGACTTACAGCTGATGACTACCTCAGGAAACTCTATTTCAAGTGCCTTTTTTCTAGCATTGCATAACATCCAAAAGGGCATTATTCAGCTACTTGAACTAGTAGATAGTTCTCTTTCTGTAGTAGCTAAATCTTGGGTCCTTCAAAAAATGAATTAAGGGTCTCATATATGACAGCCTTTTTACTATAGAACTCTTATTTACCTACAGGCAAGGACCATCCTCTAGTGATTGGGAAGAGGTCATACAGGAAATAATAGTAAGTGATCATTGAGCAAAGGTTGTATAACAAGTCAGATGCAAACCGGGGAATAAATTGAAGTTGTACAAACTTTAGCCATATGTGGACATTACATTACTACCAGGATAATCAGCACTTTCTGGCTAAAAAATGCCAGAATACTGGTGTTCATTCAGTTTCTTGTAGACTAAATATGCCCCTTCCCAAGAACTATCTTTTGCATAGACATCTGGAAGATCTCAAGTTTCACCTGTGCCTTCCCCAGACTGAGAGACTTCTGTCTGTGGAATGTAGCAGGGAATTTCCATGCCCCCCTACAAGTGGGTACAGCCCCAGAGAGCATGAACAGGCTACATGAGATGGGCAAGCTTGACAGATGCCTGTGGCTGATAATGATGGGGGCCCAGGAAGGTGTGCTCTCTGTTTCCTGGCAGCCAGTCAGTGGTGACCCAGCTGCTTGGCTGTGCATAGCAGTATCCCGCTGCCCAGGGAGCCTTATGGGAAGTGTGCAGGAGTGCCCCCAACCTTCTGGCCTCAGCCAGTGCAGAAACCCTGCATGCACCCCCTTCCCCCCCAACCCCACAGCAAAGGATGACAGTATGTTCTATTTGCTCCCAAACTAGCCTACTCTGCTTACAAAAACCCAAGTGAATTTAATCAATTCTGCTTCAGGTTTTTGAATCTCTGTACTTAGCCAGTGTCTGAAAATTACAGTAAGTTACAAAAAGCTCTTTCTTCTGCTTTGGGTATAATTCTAGCTAGCATAAGCTGATCACTGAGTATCAATGGCCCTGAACTTTGTAAATGCTACAGTGTTAGCTATCAAACAGAGATCCTCTCATTGTAAATGGTTTCAAATTCCAGAAGGCAATTTTTAGGCAAAAAGCCAGTGCAAAACCACAGTTTCAGACAGCAGGGAAGGTAAAAAATGTCTTAAATCATGGTATGGTCCATTTGCCAGTGTAGATACTCCTTTCTAGAAGCAAAAATAAAGAATAAGTTTGACCACAAATGCAGAATGGAATTATTTACCTAGAGATTATAGGTCTTTGCAAGCCTCCTAGAATAACTAAATTAATTTATAATTGATTTCAACTGAAAAATACAATCTATGGATCCTTTCACTTGAACTTCAGGGTAACAGATTATATGAAACAGACATGGGAGGCAAAATTTGATCTGTATATTTTAAATGGAATCACTGTTATTAATTCAGATAATTATTTCACTGGTTCCTTTTTCTGCAAAGAATACTGCTGGAAAATATTTTTTAGATTTTTTTCACAATCTAGTGATAATAAAATACGCCACAGGTATTCTGCTGAAATAAAAAAGAAGTTGATATAAAAGAAAACCATTTTTTGATTTTTCTGGGGTTGTCCCAGGTGGCTGTTTAACTTTTCTTTCAGCAACAAAAGTCATTATCTTCCTCACTGAATTTAAAACAGTACAAAAATGAGAAGATGGCCATACTTACAGAGTTCCATCAAGATTGAAGCATTGCAATGGATGGAAGAAATAGGCATTAACATGTAAGTTCTTACATTTCACTTCTATATATGTCACTTAAGCTTCCTGCAGCATGCTTCCTTTCAGTTATGCTGACATTAAAAAGCCTCTGGCTTGTTTCTCACCCTTTCTCATTAATACCAAGTGTCTGAGCAAAGGTAATTAGCCCAGATGCAGCACTACACTAATGTTACTACACTGCTACCCGTTCAGGAGCTACCATCCAGTGAAATAGTTAAGGGTGTCTCTGTGCAAGAGTCTTGTACTGTAGAGACATACCAGTCTTAGTTACTAAGCAAATTTCTTCCCTGGTTGCAGAAGTTCTGACCTCCATCTAATTTTAACAGAGATCTGTTCCCAGAGGTGCAATATGCAAGGTTGGTGCCCTAGGCAAGTCCTGTGGGGAAGGGTGGCAGGGAGAGCACCAGAGATTAGTGGGTTCCAAGAGTGGGAGGGGGTAGGAGCAGGCAGGGGCACAGGTGAGGACAGTATCAGAGAGGTGAGTTCCAATACTGAGGGCAAGGGAGTGTTTGGGAGTCCTATCTATGCCAGAGATTCATAAACTGTCCTAAGCTGGTGGTGGTGGTTGTAGTGATGGTGCTGTAGCAGCCACTACATTCTGATTTGCCTCCTCCAGGTGTATCCACGCACCTGGCTGCTACTTCTCCAAGGTCGGGTAGCAATATAGGTAGGGTGGTCATCATAGAGGACATTCCAGTTTTCTGCTACTCTGTCCTCTCTTGATACAAACCTTTATGGCCTCTATTTTTCTCTCTGATGACCGGACTCTCCTCTATGATGGTCACCCTAACTGTAGGGCTGCTTTTGCTACCAGGGCATGGACTTTGTGAGGGTAATTCTGGTGCCATTCCTAAATTGGCACTTAGGGCTGGTGTCCTGCTCATCCATCCCTAGTTATACTACTGCTGGTGCCTATCTCAGTTAAAGTGCTTGAAAGCTTCAGGCATTCACTTTTCATAGTAGAAGGTTCCTCTACTTCAGGGGCAGGCAAAATGCAGTCCACGGGCTGCATACAGCCTGCCAGGCCATTCTGTCCAACCCACAGGGACCCTAAAAAATTTAGAAAACTCATATTTATTTGCCCCTGGCTGTCTGTCATGTAGTCCTTGGTGGCTTGCCAAAACTTGGTAAGTGGCCCTCCACCCGAAATAATTGCCCACCCCTGCTCTAGATACAGGTGCATAATGTCTCCCACTATTGACAAAATATTTCTGTTTTCAGTAGTGATTATAAAAACATTTTCTTATTATTAACTAGTTTACTTTGTGTGAAAATTAAGGTTTGGATAATGATAGAGGTGAACAGAGCAATTATTAGGCAGTTAAAGTTATGCCTGAGTGGCCATTGTTTGAGGGGAATTAATAACCTTACAGTTGCAATGGTTTGGGGATAAAACATCTATTTTCTTATAGAAATACATTAAGAGAACTGTGTGTGTATATGTGCATGCACATTTATGTAAGCTTTCTCTCTAGTGTCATTAACATTGTTCTAAGACAGAAAAGTATGGCTGGTCTTTTAAATGTCAGCCCCTAAAATAAGGCACCTAACAGAGTAGCATATTTTGTAGCTCTCACCCATCTGAAGTGAATTGGGATAGCACAGTTTGATACCTATGTCAAATGTAGATTCCATATTTTACATAACTAAGTTTGAAAAAAAATTGTTATTTATACACTTCTTAACTAAATATCTTGTATATTATATTCCCCATAGATAGAAGATAGGCCTAAGATACTTTAATAGGAATTTTAAATTATTTTGGTTAAAGAAAAAAGTCACAATTACTTCAGATTGTTTGGGTAGCTTGGAATATCTTATGGCGGAGAGGAAGGAATACATTCATTTCCTGCTTCATGAAGCTCTCAAGGTGGAAATTTGAATAGTATAATTGACTTAAGCTATGTGTACATTGGAAACTGTCAGACTCATCACACATCATTTAAAATATGTTTTGAGACTGGATTTCTGCAACAGTAAAATCTGAATAAGTATTACACTTATAGTAAAATATAGTTATACATTAGCTGAATACAGTCATTTTCAAACTATGTTTAACCAGTAAAAAAAAAAAAAAAAAAAAAATTGTTAATTTTTTTTTTTTAATATTGTTTGGTTTTTAATTCAGTGAAAAATGAAGCAAACTTAAAGCAGCTTAACCCTTTGACCTTCTAGGTTAGAGACAGAAATTGCATATAAACTGGTATAAGTGATCAGATCTGGTTCAAATCTGTAACACAACTGAAGTTCAATGCACATAAGCTACTTTCAAAATGGCCATAATTGATTTAAAATAAACCTGGATGGATGTAATATCAGATTTAACTGATATAGGTTAAATCAGTTTTTTGAACTTCTGTCCCAGATCCCCTCCAGATTCAAGTTAACTCACAGTCCCCCAGCATCCCAGGATATTTTGCACCTCCCCCGCAGCCCCTCCCCTCCGCCCCCACAAGGTGGGCAAGATACCCCTGGCCCAAGCTGTCTGCTCCAGCTGAGCAGGGAGGCATGCTCCCCAGCTTCTGGCCTGACCCACTGCAGGCATGTGGTTGCATTCCCAGAATCAAAAGTGAATTTCTGTTCACTTGCTATCTGTTCACTGACTCAATTTGGCCTTTGGCTTTTTGACTGTCTGTACTGAGCAAAGTGGAGTTACTCCTGAATTGTCCATGAGGACATTCAGATTCATGTCTTTTAGATTGCTTAGGAGTTAAAGAAAATGAACTTGATTCGGCTGTTTCTAATACTTAGGTAAATGAGTTACTCCATTAAAGGCAATGACACTATACTAACCGGAAACTAGTGTTAAGGGGGAACATGCTCTAGGGGAAAACTATATTATGCTTACCCTGGGTCTCTAGGAGGGGAATTGGTGCTAAATTAACTATAGTCCAGTATAGAATGTGAAACTAATCTGAATGAATGTTAATAGCTCTACACTGCCTGAGATTTATGAAGACTTGTAGTAGTCTTGGATGTGCAGAGAAAAAAAAGGCAAGATACAAGTAATGTGATTTAATTAGGTTTCAATGTATTGATTTAACTCATCAGGGAATAATCCAGCAATAGCTTGTTCAATGCAGGTTATGGTTCCTTTCTTAATTGTTCCCCATGGTAGAGGTCTGCCATCAGACCTCTCCCTCCACAGCTGGTACATAAACATTTGCTGGCACCCTCTTCCCATTTTAAATGTGGAGGGGGGGGGGGGTTAAAGGACTAGGGAGAGGGTTTCCTTACTGTGCCAGACAATTAAAGTCCTGGCCCTGTTTTCCCACCTCTTCAGATTATGTGTTTTTTCTCTAAATCCAGTTCTTGTTTATCAAGGAACCAGAGCTATTTCAGATAGAGTTTTTTTGCATTGGACATGTGCTATAAATATCTAAGCTGTTTCTCACCTGCTTTATTTGGGTTCTCAGACAATTAATAACACCCTCCCTAACAATAGCCAAAATTCTATCTGCTACTAGTGGAATAGCAGTCTCCAAGTAACTCGGGTGCCAATTATCAAAATGTAAATGCTAATTATTGATCCTCCCCATTCCCAGTGACTTGTTCTGAGGCAGCAGTAGTGAGGCACGAGGGGGCTTCCACAGCTGTGCACACCCCGGGGTGAGCATGGGGGGTAAGTGCCCCCCAGATTTGTGAGCAGGGCAGAGGTGGGCTGCCTGCTGTGCTATGCACCCCGCTGCCACTGCAGCTGCCTCTGGAGCCGTGTGGGACACCATGTGCCTGCGGCCACTAGGCAGGCAGAGGACACAGTACAGCCAGTGCATGGCGGGCACATGCAATCATACAAGGCTTGTGAGGCACTGGCAGTGGGTCACAGAGCCCAGTGGGCAGCCTGCCTCCACCCAACATGCAAATCATGGAAGCATGTACTCCACATGGCTCCCCAGGGTGTGCACAATGGTGGGGACCTCCCCCCTGCACCCATCAATGAGCTGCCTGGGCTCTGACTATCCCACTACCCACCCCAGTGCCCCATTCACCCCAGTCCCACTCCCTTCCTCACTGTGAGGGCCTTGATCTGCCCCTCCTCCCTTCCCCCCAACACACTTACCTGCTGGGTGCTGCTCCACATGTGGTGCTGTGCTCCTGGCCATGTTCAACAGGCTGTGTGCAGCAGCCTGCTGCTGGGCTCTGGGTGTGTCTAGCCCCTTCCCCCAGCCTTTTGCATACCACTTGAAGGCATGTGCATAACACTGGTGGTACACATACCACAGTTTGAGAATCACTGTTCTAGAGGTTTAGCTCCATCGAAGTAGGCTTCTCGTCACTGGCTCTCAATACCAATTCTTAAATCCCACCAATCCCATATTCTGACTGACTTGAAGAAGTGCCTGTGCCCAACAGGGACCACTTTCTGTTTTCTTTTACTTCATAATCCTTCCCCTTCTCTTGACGTCATTCTGGCAGTTAGTCTTAGACACTAGGATGAGAAAGTTTCCCATCTTCAATGAGCACTGCTTCAGTAATGGAAACTCCAGACATAATTCATTCAAATAACTTTCAGGCCTTCAAGGATATCCCATTGCACTGATTGAGGGATTATTCTACACTCAATAAAACCTTCATCTATTAATGTGTCCTTAATAATAAATTGAGTATAGGGATAATCAGGAGGAAACTGACTATCAAGTGCAAAAATTACATCCCAAGGGTATCACCTGGGATGTGAAATTGATGTGTGTTTGCAATTTAAATTGTGCTTGCATGCTCCAAACCTATAAACACTCCTATGAAGCCACTCTGGAATTGTCCCCAGCATCTGCTCTCAAGCATACTGGAGGCCATGGCTCTGCAGAGAAGGCTCTTGGAGGCCATGGCTCTCCAAAGCTGCCAGAGAAGGATGCCTGAGAATAACTTTTCTTATCAGTAGCAAACTTCACTATTAATATAAGAGCAAAATCAGACTTCTTAAGCTGTTCATAATTCATGACTTGCCATTTATTCCTATATGAACAGATCTGTTTTGTATTGTTTTGTTGGTTTTTTTTTACTTATAAATAGAAAACAAGTTTTGGGTCTTGGGAAAACCTCTTGTCCCCTCCAGCAGGCTACCCTTGACAGTGTGTGCATGAAGAGAAAAAAAATCTCCCCATTTTGAAATAATCCAATGTTCTTTCCTAAGAGACAGAGTTCTCATTCTGTCTTGCCATCTTGTGCATCTTAAGTCAGAGTCCCTTGACTCCATGGTCATCAACTGAAAAGAACTTTATTGTAGGCCGTATATCTGCTTTATATATCCTGGAGCTTTTCCTAACCTCGGGTAGGACTTGGATATAATGTTGTGTTCTTTAATAGCCACAGTGTCTTTTCTGATCTTTGGGTGATTTCCAACCAGTCCTCACTGGATCCTGCTGGTCACAAGAAATCATTTAAGATTCTATGTCTGAATATAAGTATGGCATGTCCCTCTTCTGCCTTTGTGCCACTACTAATCTGAGCATAAGAGAGAATTCAGGTTGGAGGAGCCCAGCCTCAGTACCCTTCCCCAGTGCTCAGGGACCTTATCTGAAATCAGTTTAGCTTCCCTTCCTTTCACCCTACTACCTCTTAAAGTACAGAATCCATAAAGGAGCTAATATCCTTTTTCTCTCAGTCTAGTCAGTGGCTTATACCTTTGAGGTTGCTGTGAGATACATTTTTTTTTTCTCTATCCACCCAGATTCATAAAAAATAGAGTGTTGAAAATGATAATCACCTTTCAAATTTGTAAGATAATAAGCATATCCATTTTTAGGTTTTTTAAGGAGTTTGGACTGTAAACATTCCCTTTGCAAGACCAGTGAGCCATTGTAATAAAGTTTTGCTGTCAAAAATATTCAAAAGCAAATGAATAGTTTTCCTTCTAAAATATGTTGTTATGCCTTGTTGATGATTTTATTTTATTTTGGTTGATTAGCCAGAGATCCTATGAGCTGAAAACCAACACTGTGGAAATTAGTTTTATTCAATATTTATAGTATACAAACTTAAATATTTTAAATCAGGTAAAAGAATCCTGAATGTGACAGGCAGTGATTTTTATAATGGTTAAAAAAATCCCACTCAAATCTAGGAAAAGTCTCCATTTTCTTCTATTGGAAAGGATTGCAGTGGCCCTTTTTTGAGATTACCATCTCTCCAATAACAACGTCTGAACATGTCTTCTTCAATGCACAATCAGCTGAGAAAGTTAAAGGATATGCTCTAGAGACAGCTTTCTTTTTAAAGAAAAACTTGTAATTATAATAAGGGGTTGACCTGTATAAACAGCATTTTGTCCCTACTCCCATAACCAGGCCATTACACACACAAGTGGTTTTGTAACACTAGGGATGTATTTACATAAGATGTGGTAATGCACATTAACCTAATTTACTGCACATTATGCAAGCACATCTACACGTGCACACCCTTTACTGAGCATTAAAAATGTCCAATAGTGACTATATGATGATCCCTGAAAATGCAGATATCAAAATTAAGCACAATTAGTTAATGAACAGCAATGTACATGTGGACAAGGCCTGGCACTAACTTTAGTGCTGGGTCTACCCAGCCTCTAGGGGGCTGGACTGAGCCCAGGCCCAGGGCTCCTGTCTGGCCGTCTCTCCTGCTTCAGGGCTGGACTGCTTTCTGGCAGCCCCTAGCTACAGGGTATAAAAGACTTGAGCCCTTTTGTGCCTTGGGGCCCACACAAGCAGAGGGAGCCTGTTCTGTGTCCAGGACCCCAACAGGCCTTGCGTACCCCCCTGAACAGGCCACAGGCTGCTTTTTCCTTGCCTGTCCCCTCTGAAGAGCTGCTGCTTTGCCACAGGTGAGCATTGCAAAAGGCTGCAGATTAATGCACCCATTGCCCAGCCCTGCAATCCCCCAGGGCGGTGGGCTGGCTGTCTCTGGCAGCTGGACAGAAACAGGTCCCTGCTCCTGCTGGCCCTCAGCAGTGTCTCTTTGCAGGTGCTGTGGTGAATTGCTTCTGCTGCTCAGCTTCCACTACCTGGCTGTGCCCCTCTGCTGAGTGACGCTAAGCACTGTCCAAGGCCAGCCATATAGAGACAACTGAACAGAGGACCAGAGCGCTGGCACAGGATGAGAATGTTATCCTCACCATTCTCCCCATTAAGCCTCAGACCCACCCCTGTGTGCATGCCCATGCTGACTGCCCAGGTCCCCAACTGGTCCCAGAAGGAGGTTGGTGACCTGGTCCTCTGGGGCCATGCAGATGTGCAGAGGCAGTTTGTACTGGGTGGGTGCTAAAACACCAACTTTTATGAGGCCCTGTTGGGTGGCATGTGAGAGTGAGGGCGCTCCCAGTCAGTATGGCAGTCTGGCAATGCCACATTAAGGTCAAGGCCTTGTGAGTACAGTGGATGGTCATGGCCAACTACAGTTATCCATCCAGTCATGATCATGAGACCATGGTCTTTATGTGGGAGCTGACCCATATTTTGGCACTGTGGGACCCAAGCTTCATCCCTACAAGTGCCAGCAGCATGGGAGGCCTGGCCAAGCACTCACCCCATCTGACCCCTCTGGTGACACATCAGCAGAGAAGGGGCTCTTGGGCCTTCAGTGCCCCAACCCATCCTCCCCCTTGGATGGTTCATCCACTGGCAGCTTGGGGAGCCCTGTCCAGTGGATGCTTGCCCTCAGTGCAGCCCCAGACCCCACTATGAAGAGCAGCCAGCAATTTACCACTGTCCACCAGCAGCACCAGATCCTTCATGGAGGGGGTCTTGACCAGGCGCCAGCGTACCATACACCATGAGCTGCAGATACTGGGTACAGCTAGATGCCATCAGTGATGGGGTGGTCCATGCTGAGTCACCAATAACACCAGCCCCAGACATGGTAAATCCCACATTGGAGGAGGGTTCTTCAAGTCCCCAACCCTGCCCCTGTCCCTGGTCCCAGCTCCTGTTCCTGACCCTGGCCCATGACACCATTCCCTGCCCCTGGCCTGCCTGCACTCCCTTGGCCCCATGCCCCCCGCCCCCAGCATGCATAGAGGTGACACACAGTTCAGAATTTTATTCAGCAGCCTGTGTCCCCACAGCTGGGCAGGGCTTCTCACACACTAAGGAAGACATTGATGCCATTAGTGATGTTCTCCTCAGCAGCAGTGGGCTGAGATGAGTACAGCAACAGGTAGCCCTCCAGGAAGCAGAAGAGGTGGTGGGGCAACCCAGGCTTGCCCCCTGTGCCATTGTAGGTCAGGGTCCCAAACCAGGAGCACAGATGTGGCTGGAGCACCAGGAGGATCAGCAGCACCACAGCATGGTAACTTGGGCACCCCTCAGCTTTCACAAACAGCTCATCATGCACTGCCTGGGACACATGTAGGAGGGACATACTTGGGGCACAGTGGTGGTGTAGCAGGAAGGCTGTCCCTGGGGCATCTCTCTGGAGAGGACCTCAGTGGGGAGGGAAGGGGTGCAACCAACCCCTCACCTGAGTTGTCTGGGAACCCCATGCACCCTGAGCCTGGGCACTGTGGGCTGGGAGGAAGCATGGCAGAGTAATTGGCCTACAGGGAGAAAGGAGTGGAGTGGGGTTTGGAGCCATAGCATCAGGTGCTGCAAGCAGCCTGGCCTGCCCCACCCTGGGAAGTGGGTCGGGGAGGAAGACTACCTGCAGACTGTACTCAGTCAGCCACCATCACCCATGGAACAAGGAGGGAAGGGGGGTTTGGGTGGCAGCTGCCTAGACCTGGGAACCTGTGCACAGCCAACCTGGGCAGGCAGGTTCTGTGCAGGGAAGGGGATGGCCAGGGATAAAAGTTTCTAAGATGGCTGCCAAGTGCTGGCAACTGGCTCTGGCTTCAACATGGCTGTCAAGTGCTGGCAGCCATGTGGCTGGAGACTGGAGCTCCCCTCAGTGGCCCTAGGGGCACATGACAGGGCAGGAGGGACTTGGCACTAGATTTAGTGCCAAGTCTCTGCATATGCAGACACCTGCCCAAAATCGCATATTACGTATTAGCTTAATGCACAATAAATTCAGTTGCACTTAAATGCACATATAAACATGCCCTAGGAGGATCTTCATGACTGTCTTTTTATTGTTGTTGTTTCCCTTACACAAAATATTTAACCAGCAACCAGCCAATGGTGTTGAAGTTTTCTTCAGTTGCTTTTATTGTGGTCTAAGCATACTTGCCCAACTGTATAAATCTAACACTAATTCTCAAGATAAGTGTTTAGTAGGTGGATGAATCTCTATTACTTAAGATGATTCCTGAGAATTTTAATGGGGGAGGGGGGGTGTAATAAATGTAATGATTTATAATATTATTTTAATGTAATAAATGTAACATTTTCCAGCTCTCTGAACCAAATTTAGAGGCAAGGTCTTCTCAAAGAAATCAGATACAAATATATTAAATTTTATTAGGCTAAAAACTGTGTTTACCTCCTTAGTTTTTACTCTTTTTCAGACATATTCTATTGATCTCTATGATATATTTTTTCTATATTCCTTTCATTCCTGAGTACCTAAGTATCTTCAAGTGTCTATAAAATTGACAAGGAACATTTTTGGTGAAAACTGGTGAAAATAATCAGTTAACGTCTCTGCAATATCTTTATTTTTGGATCCTTTCTAGTAATTCACTATGCCCATAATCTTTCACTCTTCCTCCTTTCCATAATAAAAAAAGCCTAGCTACTATCATTTTAAATTATGTAGCAAATTAGAGAATGGTCCATAAAGGTTAATTCTGTCCATACTTGTGGGGTGCAAACATGATCTGAGAACAAAGAACTGAAATCATACCTGACATCAGATTTTATGAAAATGCTAACTTCATGTTCCATTGCAACCAGGGAAGAATTTTCTCTGAGCAAAGCCGAGGGAAAATATATAAAACCAGCCACTTCTCTTAAGTGGTATTTGTGACTTTCTTTGCTTAGGGAGACATATGTGAATGATTTTTTTTTCCCTCCAGGAATGTTTACAAAAACAAATATATTGTAAATATAGTGAGTCAGCATTTGCAAAATTGTTCAAATTAAGTCCTCTAATTTTTAGTGCTTTTTTTGTATCTTGCTATAAATGGTGTAAAAAGAAGGGTTTAGATTGTTATATCAAAGAAGTTAATATTAGAAAAGAGGTATAGTATAAATCATGAAAAGAAGCACAGGAACAGAAACAAAAGGTTTAGCCTCATGATGCTTATTGGCTGGAAAGCATTTGAGGCTGAAAAAACATGCTGCTGTTCTAGGCACATTTGAATGTATAGTTCACTCATTTTTAATTTTCCTAGTTAATGGGCTCATTGGGAAGCTGTAATTCATTAGGTTTTTTGAACCTTACATATAAACACATTTCTATATTGGTACCGGAACCCAGGTGCCACTTGCATGCAATTCACCTCTCCACAAGTAATTGTACTGCCAAGCATCTGTCCTAGGAGAAAAAAGTAAAATAGCCACTCTGTGACTTTTCCTTTAAAGCTGTTAATCTTTGAGATATGTGAGGACAAGTACCAAATAAATGAAAATCGAAGGAATCCTGTGACTTAGTAAACCAGCTATGAGGTTTTCCATGTTATTTTTGTTAAACAAAGGCTACACTCCCTCTGTTGTTCCTTCAGGGTTTTAGGATTAAGTTAGATGTGAGCCACCAAATGGTACCAGTGAGTTTCACAAACAAGAACACTTTTGTAGACACTTTGACTTACTGACTCTCAACCAGGCTGCTATTTGCCATTGCACCCTGGGATGCCTTGATATCGTTTTAAGGCTGTTTCAGGGTACTGCTCAATATTAGCACTATTAAGTGGACAAACCCCTACTACATAGGAGTCACAGGATAAACCCAAAGGTTTCACAAAATATCAAGACTGATCTGGAGCCTCTTGGGGTCTTTCTGAATTCATTGGAAAACAATAATCGCTCTATTGGTTTTTTTTGGGGGGGGGTTCTGTTGTAAAAAATAAATGAAAGCTAAGAGATGGTATTTTCCAAGGGGTGCCTTGAGTGTGACAAGGTTAAGAACCACTGCATTAACTAATCCCTCTATTATGATTCAAGAACAAAGTAAATCTGAAGGGCAACTTAGGGGGAATGCATAGAAATTACAGAAAGGTAGGGCAATGACTAGATATATCACAGAGATACAACAGGAGCATACACAAAGGACCCCAAGAAGAGTGGGATTTTAATTACCCTCTCAATGTGGAATAGCTTCTTTTTTTTTTTTCCTTCAGTTAAGTTCTTCTTGAGTCTTATCAGTGTCTAAAGAGAATCTGACTCCTTGACATATATATTTGGCTAATTGACTGATGCTGACATTATGCCTATCTAAAATAATTCTGTATGGCTTTAAATTTCCATGCTGTACATTGCAAAATAGTTTGATTGGTTTTACAAATAGCATGAAAAATAGAGTAATGCACTTTTTTTCAAAGTCTTTGGTTAGGATGCTGTCCTGTACTATTGTTATCAGAAGGTTGTGCAATCAGTGTGAAGTGTGGTGGTTCCAGCACAGGGTGGCAAAGGAGTTGGGAGTCCAAAAAGAGTGGTCGTTCCTGAAGGAGACAATCCTCCAAGCCCAAAGGGTGGCAATCCCAAGATGGATCAAAGAGGGCAAGAGTGCTCAAAAGCCCCCATGGCTCACCAAAAGTATCCAGGAATGTCTCAAAGCTAAGAAGGAGGCATACACCCAATGGAAGGGAGGGGCCATCACCAGAGAGGACTATACCTCCATTGCTCAGGATTGTAGAGGGACTGTTAGGAAGGCCAAGGCAGAGATGGAACTGAGACTAACAACCTGGATCAAGGATAACAAGAAATTATTTTTTAAATACATAGGGGGTAAAAAGAAGGTTCTGGGTAACATGGGGCCTCTGCAGGACATGCTTGGAAATCTAGTGGTCTTACCAGATGACAAAGCTAACCTATTTAACAATTTCTTTCCCTCCATTTTTCTGAGCAGGGACCAGGTCATCCCCTCCCACTGGGATCCCCAATGTTCCTTGGGGAGGCACAGCCAGGCCCAGGGTCAGAGAGGACCTAGTCAGGGAACTTCTGGTGGGACTGGACGTGTTCAAATCAGCAGGTCCTCACAATCTCCACCCCAGAGTGCTGAGGGAATTAGCAGCAGTCATTGTGGGACCCCTGGAACAGCTTTATGAGCACTTGTGGTGCTCTGGTGAGGTGCCAGAGGACTGGAAAAGGGCCAGTGTGGTCCCCATTTTCAAAAAAGGGAGGAAGGAGGGCCCAGAAAATTATAAGCCTGTTAGTCTTACCTCAGTCCTGCTGAACCTCTTTGAGAAAATTATCCAGGTGCACATCTGTGAGGGGCAAGCAGGTGAGTGTATGCTTTGGGGCAACCAACATCAGGTCATTAGAGGCAGGTCCTGCCAGACCAACCTGGTGGCCTTCTATGACCAGGTCACAAAATCCTTGGACACAGGTATTGCAGCGGACATAGTCTTTCTGGACTTTAGGAAGGCCTTTGACACTGTCTCTCACCCCATTCTCATAAAAAAAAAAAAAAAAAGGAGATTGTGGTGTCGATGCCAAAAACAGTCAGACGGGTCACCAATTGGCTGGAGGGCTGCACCCAGAGAGTCATGGCAGATGGGTCATTTTTGACCTGGAGAGATGTGGGCAGTAAGGTCTCCCAGGGCTCAGTCCTCGGGCCCGCACTTTTCAACATCTTCATCAGTGACTTGGACGAGGGGGTGAAAAGCACCCCGTTCAAATTCACAGATGACACTAAGATGTGGGGAGAAGTGGGCACACTAGAATGGAGGGACAGGCTGCAACTGGATCTGGACAGGTTACAGGGGTGGGTGGATGAGAATAAGATAGGATTCAATACTGACAAATGCAGGGTACTGCACCTAGGGAGAAAGAACCAACAGCATACCTACAGGCTGCAGAACTCCCTTCTCATCAGCACAGAGGTGGAAAGGGATCTTGGAGTCATTACAGACTCCAAGATGAACATGGGCCGCCAATGTGGGGATGCAGTCAGGAAGGCTAACCACATCTTGTCATGCATCCACAGATGCATCACGAGCAGGTCCAAGGAGGTGATCCTCCATGTCTATATGACATTGGTCAGGCCACAGTTGGAGTACTGTGTCCAGTTCTGGGCACCGCACTTTAGGAGGGATGTGGACAACATGGAGAGGGTCCAGAGGAGGGCCACCCACATGATTGGGGGCAGCAGGGCAGGCCCCACGAGGAGAGGCTATGGGACCTGAACCTGTTCAGCCTCCACAAGAGAAGGCTGAGAGGGGATCTGGTGGACTTCTATAAACTGGCCAAGGGAGAACAGCAGGCAAAGGGAGAGTCCTTGTTCCCCCGAGCAGTACTGGGAGTAACAAGGAATAATGGCCATAAGTTGACAGAGAGTAGATTCAGGCTAGATATCAGGAGGCACTACTTCACAGTCAGGGCGGCTACGATCTGGAACCAACTTGCAAGGGAAGTGGTGCTTTCTTCTACCCTGGGGGTCTTCAAAAGAAGGCTAGATAGACATCTTGCTGGGGTCGTTTGACCCCAGCATTCTTTCCTACCCATAGCAGGGGGTCAGACTTGATGATTTGCTCAGGTCCCTTCCAACCCTACCAACTATGAAATTATGAAACTATAGAAGGAGCAATAGCTCTACTCTTCTCTATCCCCACCTTTCTGAGCTGCAGTATTTCATCTGCCCAGAAGTAATAAGGTCAGTGCTCTGTGTAGGGACGAAAGTGGTTAGAAATTCCAGTTGTAGGCTTTCACCCATTTCTTTGTTAGTTAATTATGCTTTGAACAAGGCCAACAGCTCAGTTTTCTTGTAGTTACTGCTTCTTCCACTGAAATGTAAATAAATAAGAAAAGACAGGCTGACAAATTCTAATAGTCTATACAGAAATATCCACTGGGATGGGGTTAGGCAAAGTAGCATGAACATTTGTATCCTTCATGAACTCCTCTCTGTGCAAGCAGGCTGTCATAAGAGAGAATGACAGGGAGCATAACTCTAGAAATGTATCAATAAGAAAAAAATAATAGTATCTGACCATAAAGACAAGTTTCCCCTGGGAGGAGTTGGCTGTGTGTTGGGATATTAAGTTTTTCCCTGTAGCTATTTGGGAGCTTAAAGTTATGGAAACACTGTCCATTTTCTGCTTTCCACCACTAAGCTAGTCTTTCACCTGAGAAGAACATTTCAGAGAAACTACACAAACCTAAACCTTTTCTCTCACTACCTCAAACTGCTGCTACAGGAGAATACACTCTAGTCTTATGAGGATACTCCACATTGACCCCATTTGAGCAAAACACCTTAGGATTGTGGGCCACGATTCCCGGATAGTGCTTGGGAAATGGCCGCAGTTGCGTGTCGAGTGGGGCACTGGGTAGTGACACCAACCCAGACACGCTTGGGGATGCCAGGTGTAAGAGAGAGGGAGAAAAAGCGCGCTACTGAGACAAATGGTATGTGAGGAAAATTTATAAGTTTACTTACAAGCCAACCAGATGATTAACGAGTTGAAGTATCTTGATGAATACAGGAACTAATTACAAGGACTATTTACAGTAGCAGGTGGATACAGACGATGTGGTGCGGGTAAAAAAATAAACAAATGATGAATAGCGGCGAGTGACAAGTAAGGTGTAGTCGTGATACAAGTATGATGCCTAGTTGGGCAACACACAGGGTGTTCTGGATTGTGTGTGGTCTAACTATAAGCTATAGCAGCCTATGCTAGAAATCTAGCTAGAAGTCTAGGGGTCTGTCCAGACGGCAAGACAGGTGATCAGGCTGTCTTTTTGATCTGATCCCAAGGACCGGAGTCCAGGAGTGTCTGGGGACCCTATGCCGAGGCGCGCAGTCCCCTTTATAGACTCCCTAGCCAATCAGGGTCCCCCCCCCCCTTGATGGAACACTCTGGAGGCCTCAGCATGCTGGTCCGGCCAGTCACGCTCTAGGGGTAACTCCTGACTGGTTAGGCTATAAGCGATCACGCACTGTCCGCATGATGGTGCATATTAAGGTCACATTCCTTTGCCACTGCGTCACCGAATGTCACTCACAGGTAGCCATGTCACTTAATGCCTCAAACAACAATCTGGTGTAGTCACATCACCTCTGGACATGCCCCCTTGACTACTGCCAGATTGTTATATGATTGAACATGGATACATCGTTAATTTATCTAATACTGGTCATAGACGCACACTTAAAGTCCTCGTCTTTGGAAGGATTAGGTATTTGAGTGTAAACTAAGGCTGATAGTGTTATGACTTTCTTTTTGATTGAATCAACGACACAACATCCTACGCAAACACACAATAAACAACTGAATAGAGGTATTAACAGGGTTAATAATGGGGCGAGTATGCACATTGCTAACGAGGAAAAACTCCAAACAAAACTGGAAAAAAGGTCCGCGAGCCAACCACTACTTACTTTCGCTATGGCATTAGCACCTTTAGCGGCCTTTTTAATTAACTCCAGTTGAGCCGTTAGTGGTATTGTCACATTAGGAATTGAAATACAGCAATACTCATCAGATAAATTTAGATATTTGCATACTCCTCCATTATGAAGTAACATAGCATCTAGGGCAAGTCGATTTTGCATAGTCATCTTTGAGGTTTCTTGTAACTGCTTGTTTCGCAGGAATAGAGCTTCATTGGTGGCGTTGAAGCCTATTTCTACCTCCTCTGCTAATTTTACAATGGCCTCCCGGGCTCTCATGATTCCTACATACCAAAGGAACAACCCTTCCATTACCCATTCAAAATGTTTGCCTACTTGTTGGCTATAGGTCATTCTGGACCAAGTGGTGGTGGAGCGTTTTCCCCTGGCCTCAGTGTGCGCGAACCAGGGAGTGGATGGGTTGGAAGTGTTTGTGGCAGGAGGTGGGCAGAGTTCCACACTGGCAATAAAGCAAGCCCCATCAAAGTGAGCAGGTAGAGCAGTATATAGTACACCATTGTTGCATGCCCACATGAGTCCTCGGGGTGCATTGGTTGGCAGCCCCTTTCTACGACACCAAAGGGCCTGGATTCTAGGTGTGCAGTAGGGGTGTGTTAGGTTGTGGCTTTCTAAATACCGCACTCCCTCTTTTCTCAATGGGAAGAAAGCACCTAGCAGCTGATGTTTCTCGTCAAAAATAGTGAGATTTACCCCTCTGCTTACATTCCACCCTCCCTCTGGCATGGGAGTGTTATTAAGGAAAAGGAACCATGAAGGCTGGAGACTATGGGCTTGCCATGGTAGGAATTGTACTTGATCTTCATTGGTGCCCCACTTCCGAGCCCCCCAGGGGATACGATGACAATCAATTGGCTCTACTTTGTTACTCCCTAGTCCCCAACTCCTAGAGTTTAGGCTAGAGATGTTTTTCTCTGTTATTTGACCTGATGGCCAGTAGTACGCCATCATTTTACTCCCGCTTATGTGTGTATAGTTGGGAAAAGACACTACTTGGTAACCTGGGCAAGGTATGGGACCATTGACTCTACAAATAGAGCTTCCACACAATGGTCCTCGTACCTCAGAAAACCATTTTGTGATATTAAGGGGAGTAACATACACCTCTAGAACACTGTCCTCGATTGCTGCGGGCTTCGGGATGCAAGCGGTTACCCCCTCTGGATGAGGGCCGGTGGCATTCGCCCCTATTTCAATCATCCGGAGCACAGAGTTCCGATGTAGTGGGTCCTCCTCAGTGCTCGCCTCTGGTGTTGCTTGAGTTAGGAGCAGGAACAGGTGGATGGTGGTGAAAGTCGTCACCATCCTTGCACTATTGGCGACCCCAGGTAGGCTACTAGACAACAAGCTGGGGATGACTTGCCCGTTAAAATAGATGCGCATCTGAAAATAAAACATCACCTAATTAGTATAAATGTATATATAGACAATGTTATGCCCAATTATCAATCGGGAAAACCTCCCCCTAACTCCTTCGGCTCAACCGATTATGGTGGGCCAGGAGGATGCGTGGCGGTGTGGCTGCTGTTAGGGAAATAAAGTAAGTATTAGGATAACTTCCTATTTTTTCAACTGTCCCAGGAAGAGGCGTCGGTCGCGTTGTTACGGCCATGGGTACTGCTAGCCATACCCTTTCTTTTTCATTGTAGCAAGGTTTCCAAGTAGGTGTTGTAACCGCTGGTCTTTCCTTCCATAAACCTTTGACTTTGTTTAGTGAGATTAGGACTTCATCATTGAATTTGATCCAATTTTTATAACTACCATTGCCCCGTAGGCATAGGCTCTCCATATAGAGGCCAATATGTCTCTCAACTACCCCGTTGGATTGGGGATGGTATTGTAAATGGTGATACCAATTGATGTTATATGTGGCCGCAAATTGCTCAATAACTTTAGAGGTGAAAGGCAGCCCTCCATCCGAATGTATTTCAGCTGGCACTTGCCAATGAGCACGTGCATTTATTAAACTTTCTTGGACCTTTACTGCAGTTGTTTTTCTGATCGGGAGGACAAGGAGCTGTCTTGTTCCTAGGTCTACTATAGCTAAGCCCTTGTTAGGTATTTTCGCCTCTGGTAGGGGGTCTAATATATCAATCTGCCAGGTTTTTCCCGATGAAAAGTACTTGGTGTTGAAAGCTCCATATTTGTGTCTATTTTGTCTTGGTTTTCTTTAGCGCAGGTGGGGCATGTCTGCACTATTTCTTGCCAACGTTTTATATTAGGCCCCTTCTCCGCATCTAACTGCCATCGGATTCGGGCTCTGGCAGCACTGGGATGCCCCCAGAATTCATGAAGCCACTTTAAGAATAATTGGTCATCCACTGTACCTTGACTATTCTTATTACTTATTTGGATTGATTGGACCGCTTCTGTACATTTCGATAATACTCCTTGTGCAAGAGCTTGATCAATGACCTGATGTGCTGGGTCTGTGTCCCCCCGGTGTGACCGGGTGTGTTTTATCAGTGGTAATGTCTCGAGGTGTAGCAGGGTTTCTCTGATGTCCTCCCAGATTTGTAGATGCTCTTTAGCCCTAGCGGTTTTAGTCATGATTCTACAGATGTACTCGGAATCAATTCGCGGTCCCCTGATACTCTTGGTGGATCTTGCCAGGGTTTAATGATATTAAGAGTGACCCTCCCGGTGCAATCAGAGTTCCTGTATATGGAGCTAAGTGTTCTACCAATTGGGTAGCCAACACGGCCTTCGCTAGGCACCCATATCTATGCTGATGCTCTTGCAGGGTGCGGTGGCCCATGTACACTGGGTGTTGGGTCTCAGTGTTTCTAGCAGTGGCCCAAATGTGTTCTTCTGTGAACCCTACATAGACGTTTAGAAGAGTATTTTCTGATGGTACCATCAGGCGAGTGTTAGTCACCTCAGTTAGTACTGATTCTAGAGCCCTCTGGTCATAATTTGTCCATGGCTTTCGATTCCTAGGCTTTTTCCAGAGCTGTTGTTGAATACGCTGTACCACTTTAGGGTGTGGAGGTGCTACATAATTTCAGAGCCAATTTAGATGTCCCAACAGGGCTTGAAAATCAGCTTCGGTCTTTGGTCATTTTGCAGATGTAGGCATAACGTTATGTGTAGGACCCAAACGGTACTGACCTTCGAAATGAGTTCCCAGGAACGTGAAGCTGTTAGCTGGTTCGTTCGTGGACTTCTCATCGTTTATCTTCCAACCTTCTATCCACAGATAGGCCCTTAGGTTCGTGGCTGCTTGGTGTACAGCTCCTCGGTGATGTCCCATTATCGCTACGTCGTCTACATAGGTCCAGATGTTGATTTCTTGTGTGCCTCCATAGATATTTCTGAAAGATTGGATGCTATTATTCATCATAGCAGTTGCAAGAGCTGGGGAGTTTTGGTACCCTTGTGGGCATACATTCCATCCGTATATCTTGCCACCGACACACACATTTAATATTCCTTGGTCGTCTATCATTGGGACTGAATAAAACATATCTTTTAAATCTAATGTTACTGCCCACCATTCACCCCCTGCCTGGGCCTTTGTAATGCCTTGCATGATTTCTGTGATCGTATGATTTGCAGGCATTTGCAGTAAGGTGCATCGGCGGTTGGCCTGCCGGTAATCAACCACTAGCCGGGCCTCTGATGGCCTCCCCGGCTTTGGTATGCCCCACCCGGGTGAGAGGTAAGTGGAAGATTTCACCTCTGTTATACAGCCATGGTGTTGAAGGCTTTGTAGCAGATTTTCAATGGATGCCCGTAGATGCTCTTTTGTCGCTATTGGCTTGTATCACCACGACGTCGGGTTCTTAACAATTGGTCGGTGCTCTCCGTCTCCAGGATTTCTAATGGTAGGGCTGAGATAAGATGTTGTTGTAGTTACAAAGATTTAATTCCAGGGATCCCTAAAATATTCATGCCCCCTAGGGTCCCGGATAGGGTCTTGCCATTGACTTTAAACCTTATCACAGGGGTACTGGCCACCTCATGGAGCCCCTGTACGAATATTATTCTTGACTTTTTTATGATAGACTTCGGGTTTAATAACATTAACTTGTGTGCCGGTGTCTAGTAAAAAGCGCGCAGACATTTCCTCTCGACTACTTAGTTTCTGTATAGTTAAAGTTATATACGGGCACTCGTCACTACTAAAGCAGCCGCCGGTGCCCTCCTCAACGGCCACTACTCGTTTTTTTGTTGGGTCCTCTTGTCTGGGTCCAAATTTTTGTATTTGAATCCCATATGGGTAGCTAGTTCCTTTTGGCCTTGATCTCCTATTCTTTGTAGTTGTATCGGTGTGAGGCCACTATTTTTAAGCAGGAACCCAAATCTAGCCTTTTCTTCCGGGGTTCTCTCCTTCCACTGAACGTTGGGAGACAGCTTTAGAGATGACCTAGGGGATTGGTGTTTCTTTCCCTCCCCCTCTGCTACTTGTATGATTGGACTAGCCATGGCCGCTTCCACTTTGCTGGTCCTTGTAAGGTCTGGTAATTCCGTAAGGATGTTCCCTATGGGGCTCCTTATCAAAGTGTGTAGCGTTACCTTTAGCAAGGGGGGTTGGTCTCCCCCGTATAGTTCTCCGCAGGCTTTCACCGCATCCGCCTCCACGGGAGCTCTGCCTGGTTCCCTGCACCAACGGTGCGGCCAGTACTCTCATCGCTGTTGCTCATCTAGCATCACTGGCCATACCTCTGTGTTCCATATTAGGTAACTCATGCCAGCTATGGAATAAAGCAACTGTAACGGCATCGGATGAGATGGTGGGTTTGCATGCCACTTGTGAATTTGTGCTAAAAGGGTCGGGACTACTACTGCACTTATTGGTATCGGCCATACCCAGTTGTTAGCAATTTGGGTTTGGTCCGTGCATGTTCCCCTGCTCCAGATGGGATGTCTCATCAGAGTAATGGCCTCCTCCATGTCGAGTAATTCGCCTCCATGATTTAATACGAGGCGCCCCACCCACATTACTGGGGTCACCTCTGGGCTGATTTTTGTCTCCCTGATTAAATCTTGCATCTCCCCCCTTGTCCGGGTCTGGTAGACTGCAACCGTCCGGGTTACCTCACCCTCCACTGTTGTTTTGACTGTGGCGATTGGATTTACTTGGAAGGTGGGGGTACTCGCGGTGTCGGCCTTCTGGGGAAGACTTGGAGTATACTGAGGGGATTTTGTATGGTGGTGGTGAGGGAGGTGGCGCTAGAGAGTCAGTGATTGATCCCTTTATTAACACCGTAGGGGGTGCCAAAGCATTATTCCCTACATTTCCCGGTGAGACGGTAGGGGGCGCTAGGGGGCCGGTGTTCTCCTCCCCTCCTGGGGTGATGTCACTTACCCCTCCCATCTTGTGAGCTGCGCCTTCCTTACCCGCAACGTCCGTTAGGTTTTTTCACGCCTTTTCTTCGCCAACCGTATTTTTCTCCTCAGCATCGCCGCCATTTTGAGACTTTAACCTTGCAAGTTTTGCATTCTTGTCGGCGACATCTTGGGCCAAGGCCTCGATGTCACCGACTTGGTTCACTGCAAGTCTTAAGAGCTCAGTTATTGTTCTAAACATTATATTGATAACTTTTCCTTTTTTCCATTTTTCTCCTCCACATTTCCACCAGGAGGACTCTCGCTCCTTTTCCTCTAATTGTTCCCTGAACTCCGTTAGGATTTCACTCTCTCTACTCTCCTCACGGAGAGTGGGGCAATTGAATCTGTCCGACGGTGTGGCATAGCTGCTACTCTGTTTTACATATTTGATGCATCACCCGTATTCTCGTCTGGGGTTTTTATCTTTGTTGTCGGTGATTTCTTTTGATGTTATAAAAGGAATTACGTCTTGTGCTTTATCATAAGGTCGATACCTCACTGCTGGGCTTGACATTAGGCAGGCAAATGCGGCCGGAGTTAGGTTCTCCATGGCCCATTCCTTCTCGCCCTTGGAGTTTGCAGCGGCAATTACAGAAAAGTACCCTTTAATTGGGCCCATTACGGCTCGGTGGTACCGGGCATGATCTTGCAAATCAGTGGTACTCTCAACCAGGGGCCATTGACAGCCCCTCCAGGGGCAGTTTAACGACACATAATCAACCCTGTCCTCCTCACTTTTTGGGGGTCTTAAATTTTGGGCATTATTCCTCTCTCACCCCTTCGGCAATCCCATCCTCATCGCCATGTGGGCCACGATTCCCAGATAGTGCTTGGGAGATGGCCACAGTTGCGTGTCGAGTGGGGCATTGGGTAGTGACACCAACCCAGACACGCTTGGGGATGCCAGGTGTAAGAGAGAGGGAGAAAGAGCGCGCTACTGAGACAAATGGTATGTGAGGAAAGTTTATAAGTTTACTTACAAGCCAACCAGATGATTAACGAGTTGAAGTAACTTGATGAATACAGGAACTAATTACAAGGACTATTTACAGTAGCAGGTGGACACAGACGACGTGATGCAGGTAGAAAAATGAACAAATGATGAGTAGCGGCGAGTGACAAGTAAGGTGTAGTCGTGATACAAGTATGATGCCTAGTTGGGCAACACACAGGACATTCCGGATTGTGTGTGGTCTAACTATAAGCTATAGCAGCCTATGCTAGAAATCTAGCTAGAAGCCTAGGGGTCTGTCCAGACGGCAAGACAGGTGATCAGGCTGTCTTTTTGATCTGATCCCAAGGACCGGAGTCCGGGAGTGTCTGGGGACCCTATGCCGAGGCGCGCAGTCCCCTTTATAGACTCCCTAGCCAATCAGGGTCCCCCCCCACCTTGATGGAACACTCTGGAGGCCTCAGCATGCTGGTCCGGCCAGTCACGCTCTAGGGTAACTCCTGACTGGTTAGGCTATAAGCGACCACGCACTGTCCGCATGATGGTGCATATTAAGGTCACATTCCTCCGGCACTGCGTCACCGAATGTCACTCACAGGTAGCCATGTCACTTAACGCCTCAAACAACAAGCTGGTGGAGTCACATCACCTCCGGACAAGGATATGTTTAATTGTAAACACTTCCATAGTTCCATTGACTTCAAAATTCACAGTTATAATGTGGCATGTGCTTAAGTATCATGCTGAATCAGGGCCTCAAAAGATATTTAAATTCCTCAGAAGCCTAGCTAGCAGGAAGCACTGAAAACATCAATAAATGGCAGTAGATCAGATTATAGCTTAACACTGCATTACACAGTGAAATATTTCTTTAAGTGAACTTGGCCTTCAAAATACATGAAATAAAGGAAATTTATGTTAAATGGAGAAAAATTGCACACGGTTAAATTCACATTGGGAAGTTGCCCTGTCAGACATGTATTTCTTGGGCAAAATGGGTATATCCTTATTGAGACTAATGTTTAAAATATTACCCACTAATGTGGTTTCATTGCTCATGCAGAATCCAATTTCTATTTATTCTGCACTGAGGTTACAAGAGGCGTCTATTTACTGAAGCCAGTTCAATAACTGAATGCAGAAATGTGTATATTTACATTTATTCACAGTAATCTATCATTTAGCTGCTTGTACTGCACAGAGTTCTGTTATTGAAATATATTGCTTTTTCTCTATATAATTTTCTTCTGTCTTGCTGCAATGTAGGTTTTCTATTAAATTTCTTGCATGAGCCCTCTCCACTTACATAACCACTTCCCTTCTAAGTGTACTCAGTGTTAAGTCTCAGAAGACTCTCCTTTATAAACATCTGATGAAAGGATGTAGTTTTCCCATTTCCTTTTAAAAATCCATACGCAGGAGGGATGCTTTTTCTTCACGCAAATAGCTGGTACTGCTGATTTTAGGAATAGAAAAAAAAATCTATAAAAAGTACTTTGAAATGAAGGAGTTTTTGTTCACTCAGGGCAAGGCTAGGACTGCTCCCCTGCATGGGTACAGAGGAGATAGAGACTGGTCATGTCTTCACCATACTTGGATGTCCACATAAGAAACAAGCCTGAACACTGTTGAACAGATCATTCCTTCTCGATCATCTCTGAGGACCCAAATTTCCCAAAGGCAGTGAGTGAGATGTAGACATGCTTATATCTTCTTCTGGCAGGCTCTAGATAGGCTTCAAACTTGAATCATCCCCAGATAATGCCTGGAATTTATCTCCAGATTCAAGTGAACTCATATTCTCTCAGCATCCCAGGGTGCTTTGCACCTCCCTTGAGACCTGCCCCTCACACTGTCGCAGGCTAGCTTTGGCCCAAGCTGTCTGCTCCAGCTGAGCAGGGAAGCATGTTCTAGCAACCCCTGGCTTCTAGCCTGAGTCATTGCAGGCATGTGGCTGCATTTCTGGAATCAAAAGCGAATGCTGTTCACTTGCTTATTAGTTCAGTCTATGCAGGATTAGACTATCCTGAGAAGATGTAAACAATTCAGTCTTGGGCTTTTTGACTGTCTGTACTTAGCTTAGGAGAGGCAGCTTCCCTGAAGTCACTGATAATATAGTCTACAGCAGTGTCTACAGCACTATTTAAATTTAGAAATGTAGTAATGTAAAAATGTATCTCCATTATTTTGCAGATGAAGTAGGGTATCTATTGGAGTTAATATAAATCAGCAGTTATTCCTTAAAAAAAAAAATGTATAAATGTTTATATTATCCTTATGAAAACAATGGTACAGTTTTCACATACAAATGTGCACATAAAATGCATTGTATGACCTTTGTTCTTTCATTTAAGAAAATACTCATGATAGTTTACCATTCCCAAGCACATTTACTCCAGAAATTAACAAATTCTTGCAGTTGCCCAAGTATGAAATGTTACATTAACTTTTGTTCTTGTGAAGGGGATTACAAGACAATCCATGTAAAGAGGGAACAAAGGAGAAGCAACTTGAATCAGAATTCAATCCTAAAACTATAATAAAAAATAGCTAAGTCCTGCAGGTTTGGAGGGTTGTTTTGATTGGTTTTTTGTTTGGCTTTTTGGTATTATTAGAAGCTCTTGTATTGATTTCATGCAGAGCTAAAATAGAAATAGAAATTCCTCATGTAATCTTGTTTTAATTCTTTTGAACCTGTTCTTAATCTTTCCCGATTGCTGTGGAATCATCTTGTTGCTTCCCTATCTCATCCTACAGGTCTCTGCAACTTAACAGAAAAACACACACTGCCTCACATATACATAGAACCAAAGAAAATTTTCCAGGAGTCATTGCAAGAAGTTGAGCAGTATATTATAGTCCTCAAATGAGCTTCAAAGATTGTTCCCACATGCCACAGAACACGTATCAACTTATTCCATGACAGCTTCTCTAAGGGCCTTGTTATACATTGTACTTTAAGCTGCTCACAAGTTGATCAGTGTTAGTACTAGCTCGATTTCGAAGCAGTCATACCTTAAACCTAAAAACCATCTCTGACAGGCCCTCATCTGCATAGCTGTGATTGTCACTACAGGGCTGGCGAGCCAAGATAGGCTTCTATCTCTGCTATACATGGAGGTGGGTGAGAGATTGGTTGGGGGTGGAGGACACATGAAGCTGGGAAACAGAGAAATAATGGGTTGGGGGTAGGTAATGAAATAGGCAGTGGAAAGGAAATAGGAGTGGGGGAAGTGTGGTAAAATAAAATAAGTCAGCCAATGAAGATTAAAATAAAAAGAAGTAAAATAAAAAAAAAGAAATAAAGAGGAAGCAAATTAAAGACAGTCTCATGTTTTAATAAATTTGGATTTGGGATTGGGATGTGATGGGTGCTGGTTATGCTTCCTGGGGTAGATGGGAGTGGTGAGGGAAAGTGTTTCTGAGGGTGCTACTGCCCCTGCCCCAGGAAGGAAGCCGCAGCTCATAGAGACCTGATCCAGACCACAATTTTATTCCATCTGCACCCTCTCTATCCTACGCCTGAACCCATCCATGCCCCGTGACCTGGCTAGCTGGCATGTGCTCATCAGGCTTTTTGCACAGGGTTGCACCCCTAAAGATGAGAATATCATACCTCCAGGATTGGGAGGAGGTGTGACCTTGGTGCCAGAACTTCCCCCTGAGCAGTAGTAGATTCACAGATGGCTGGAAGGAACCTCAGAAGATCATTGAGTCCAGCCCCAGGGGTAGGAAGTCAGCAGGGATCATAGGATCCTAGCAAGGTAAATATCTAAATGTCTCTTGAAGGCATTCAAGGTAGGTGCTTGAACCACCTCCGGCAGCAGTCTATTCCAAACCTTGGGGGCTCGGATAGTAAAGAAGTTTTTCCTTATATCTAGCCTGAAATGGTCTTAGAGAAGTTTGTGACCATTCAATCTTGTCATCCCTTGGGGCACTCTGGTGAACAGATGTTCCCCCAGATCCTGATAAGCACCCCTGATAAACTTATAGGTGGCCACCAGATAGCCCCTCAGCCTACGCTTTTTCAGGCTGAAGAGTCCCATGGCTCTCAGCCTCTCATCATAAGGTCTGTATTCCTAACCTCTGATCATGCATGTGGCTCTCCTCTGCACTCTCTCAAGCTTCTCTATATCCTTTTTGAATTGTGGAGCCCAAAACTGGATGCACTACTCCAGCTGCAGCCTCACCAAAGCTGAGTGCAATGGGAGAATGACATCCTGGGATTTACTGGAGAAGCATCTATGGATGCAGGCCAGCATTTTGCTCTCTTTACTAGCCACAGCATCTCATTGAAGGCTTATGTTCATCTTGTGGTCAATCATGACTCCCAAATCCCTTTCGTCCGTAGTGCTAACTAGCATAGCATTGTCAAGCCTATAAACATGCTGCAGTGCTCAATCATGACTCCCAAATCCCTTTCATCCGTAGTGCTAACTAGCATAGCACTGTCAAGCCTATAAACATGCTGCAGGTTTTTCCTCCCAAGGTGGAGAACCTTATATTTGTCAGTGTCAAGCACCATCAGGTTCTCATCTGCCCAATTCCTGAGCCTGTCAAGGTCTGTCTGGATCACCCTTCTGTCCTAGTGTTCAGGGGGTGGAATGTTTGTCCACAGAGTTGACAAACAGAGTGGAGGGATCTGGTGGCCATTTACAAACTAGTTAGGGGGGACCAGCAGGCATTGGGAGAGTCCCTGTTTCCCCGAGCACTACCAGGAGTGACAAGAAATAATGGTCACAAGCTAGTAGAAACAGGCTAGGTATCAGGAGGCACTACACTGTCAGGGCAGCTAGGATCTGGAACCAACTTCCAAGAGAAGTGGTGCTGGCTCCTACCCTGGGGGTCTTTGAAAGGATGAACACCTTGCTGGGGTCATTTGATCCCAGTACTCTTTCCTGCCATGGCAGGGGGTTGGACTTGATGATCTGCTCAGGTCCCTTCCAACCCTACCAACTATGAAACTATGGGGGTGGACACTGCACACTGAGATGCTGGAGGACTGCAACTTGGGTGCATTAAAGAAACACAAACTTGGTAATACCAATTAGAGATAAACCTACCCTAGAGTGGCATAATTTTAAGTCACCTAAAATGAGCTTAAAACTAGTTGTAGGTGTTAATGTGTGGACAATCCAGGGGTTAAGTGCTCCAGGAGCAATCTAAGATTAATATAAGTCTTTGGGTTGGAATGACCTCTGCAGCTCTTGCAATGATTCCCAAATGCCATCAGTAAGGACCTCCCAGCCCCTTTCTCTGCCATAATGAACCATTTTAAAGGACAATTTAGGGACCCTTTAGGGAGCTAGATTATACATACTGAATGTGGTACATTCACCTCCTCTGCAGTAGAACTCCAGCAATTTTTATATTTCACCTGCCACATCCAAGCAGAGTGGTACAGGGTTTGCTAGTAAATGAAAAGATGATCTAATTGTTTATTTCAGGGCAGAGGCAGAGCAAAGCAGACTCAAAGATATTTTAGCTTTTTAGAACCAAGTAAATAAATAAATATGCTCCGCCCCCCCCCCCCCCAGGCTATTTAATTCACCAAACTTTAAAAAATATATATTCTTTCCAGTATTTTAATGCGAAATGGATCCTTTTCCAATGTCTCTCAGATTAACATAATTTAGGGGTAAATGCATTGAAATAATGGAGTCAGCTGGCATAAGATAAGAATCAGAACCCCACAAGTCTTTACATTAAAGTGGCAGTATTTCAAAGCACCATGTAATATGTTTAAATTTTATCTTAGCAAAAGGCAAAACATGCTAATAACCACAAAATGAAAATCCAGAATATAATTAATATAATTTCTTTAAAATGTTTCTGTTTCTGTCACTGACATTTTGATCTCTTTTAGCAAATTGTTTTGTTGTTAATAAAATTATCATGAAAATTTCAGAGAAGTGGAAATTTTACTGTCACAAATTGCCAGTGCAGTAATGAACTGTCAGGCTGTTCTTAACGTGTTCCCATTTGACTTTCCTTTAGCTATTAAATTAACTAATCACTTTCTTGCATTATGGATTTCAAGCTTGGAGTATGCGTTGATTAAAGATCAGTGTGCATGCTAGCTGGTCACCTGTTTCATAATTACAGCTCTAGGGTTTCTTAGTTGAATGAACATTGAGTCTGCTTCTGAATACAGGAAACTCTTGATTTTTCCTCACAGGAATATGCTGAAGGGTTGCACTGATACCCAGGGCTAGATGCATTTTGCTGCTGGCTAGAGTGCTTGTATAAAGATGAGGTGCTGCATTAGGAAGGGACAAACTCTATATGTAGAGTTTCATATCTGTACTCTAGGTTTACTCATGAAGCATAACTTGCACTATTGCTATGGCTATTTCATGAAATGTGTGGCCAGTGATTAAAAAAACCCTTTATTTGTTTTGGGTTTTTTTAACCATCTGTCTGTCCTTGTGCTGCTGTCCCTGTTTACATAATTCCAAATAGAAGTTGCCCACCTACCCACCTAGTATCATGTCTGTTCCTAATTGCTGTGATAGATACATCACCTCTAGGTCAGCCTGCTTTCAGGACAACTCCATGAAGGGCAGAGATATACAAGACTTTTCCTTCTTAAATTTCAGTTCTTTAAGTGCCTGTCCACCTATATTCAACCTCTTTTCCTCACAGAATCTTTTATGCAGAATCTTTTATGTAACTGTTTCTGTAAGGGTCATACATGTCTTGTGTTTCCCTTACAGCTTGCAGCCATGGGCATAAACGTAGAAGCAGACATGATCAGATATCAGTTCCTTTTCACCCTTGTTACCTCTAAAAAGTAATCTCTGCTTTGCCCTTGTGCCTTCTGTGTGAAGTTCTTCCTCAGATTTATTTTTTTAGATGGTAGATTCCACAAGTAATCCAGTTAGCAAAAAAGAAAAAAAGAGAAAAAAAAAAATCACCACAAAGAAAACCATCAAGTCCAAAACTGGCTTTTCAAGACATCCGCTCTCCAAAATTGGTGGATTCAATATCACTAGAATTCAAATTCCATCTCTCTGCAAGGCAGATATTCCGATAAATAAGGAGCACTCTATGTGGATAAGTGGGGTTTTTTTCTATGTCATCATTTTTCAAAGGATCTTAAAAGTGAAAATATGCTACTTGACATCCTTCTTGACATGTTCAGTTCCTCAGATGCATATGAGGAATATTTATTTATTTATTTATTTATTTACATGTGTGCACACACACACACACAGATGCGTACCTTTTTTCCGTTACAAGCTTTGTCAAGTTTGCATATTTTATAAACTGGACCTTCATATCCTGACATTTCAGTTTGACTGACAGCTTAATCGTGCATTGATTGTATTTACAACACACTTTCTTCTTATGTCGTTTATTTTTTAAATGGTAAGATAACAATTGAAATTGTTTTCAATATAATTTGAACTGGTGTCTAAAAGTTGAATAAAAACTTCACATCTTATAAACATTCTTTCTAGGCCTTTAAACAAATGTCTGAAGTGTTAGTTTCTTGTCAATCACTCTCACCTTGCCATTTACTATTGAAATAAATGTTCCAAAGTTCACCAGCTTTTCTTTAATGTCTAGTGGTAATTGTATTTTATAGGGTTTCAAGTGGATTTCCAGAAGCTTTGGAGAGTCAATTAAAATCTGTGGCATTACCTACATGGAGTCCTGTCTCATGTGTCAGCAACAAGATGCGGTATGCAGGTAGTGAAGCTGTGATTTGTTCCAAGCAATCATGACTCCATTTCACATTTCAGCTGGGACATCTGTTATACCAACTAATGGGAAATAATGAAATGATGCCCTGAAGACAATAAAGTGTTGTTTCTCTCCTGGAAATCTTCAGCTGCTAACAGTAGTTCGACAGCTAGTAATGTCTCTTGTGATTGTTAGCTGTGAGTTCCAAGTACATGCTGAAGTGACAAGAAAAGTTAGAATCCCCATTATGGTACAAACAGGGCCAAACCAAATTGACTAGTATACTCTTTAACATGGCTGTAGTTATATGTTGGAAGCTGCAAAATTATGTTGAACTAATATCATCTGCAAACTAGAAATAGATTTTTACCTCCAAAATGTAACACAATGGTTGCATCCACATGTGGTGTGGACATTTGGTTCCCTAGGAAAAATTAGCAATAGCGCACCTCGCACCACTGCTAGTTTTCACCAGGGAATGCCCACGTCACACACCCTCTGGTTCATGGCAAGTTACCCTGGGGGCAGTAGGGGAGGCTGGGGCCAGCACTGGGCTAGCCCCAGCAGCCTTACCTGGGGTCCTGGGGCCTTCTGGGGATGCTGTAGTAGTAATTCTGCTATGTGGAGCCTGGCTGTCAGCCACAGTGCAGCACCAGGTGGCCTTACTCCAGTTTTGGGCAGTGCATGCTGCCTGTGCATGCACTGCTCCATTTTTTTCACCATGGGTTTTTTTGATCCATGGGTCCCCTTGGCTATCCAGGGGTCAAAAAAACCCCTGTGCTGCTCCCTTGCAGTACAGAGAAAAACTAAATCTGTGATATGTGGTGCCATAGATTGGTCTGCTGCACCACATACTGCATGACCATGCTTCCCTGGACATAGCCAATGGATTTGAATTTGCACTAATTCGTATGATATTCTATTGTTATTTGAATTCAATTGCACCCCTCTATCTAAAGCTTGACTTTTATGGAGTTACTTTCCATTTGCAATTACTTGCGTAGAACAATGGCCCATTATCTCCAATGTATTGTTTTTTACAGTATGAGTCATGAACATAGTGCAGTGAGAGTTGTTTTTTGTTTTTTTTTTTACCAAATCAATGCCTTGTGAAATTCTAAACTCCACTAGGCTGGTATTTGGTCCACTAAATGAAACAAAACTATGCTTGCTAAATTTAAAAATGGTGGTTCCATTACAAATAATGTCCTTGATATTATGTCTCTCTGTCTCGATGCACTGGGCAAGAAAATAGCACTGCATACAAATAAATGTTAAATCATTCCTTTTCAAGGGCAAATTACTCCTCCAATATAAACAGTGGTAATAAAGTCAGGCCTAATCTGAGCAAACATTTGAAAATACTGGAAATAGAAGGGGAAAGTTCAGAGTGGGACAAGATTATATTAGTCATTGATAGTTTCCAACTCTATGGGCATGTCTACATGAGATTCTACATCACCATAACAGCAAGTTATGATGATGTAACTTGTCCTACGGTGACATAGCATCAGTGGGCACAAACCATGATGCCAATTCTACTGCCCAGTAGCAATGAGCACAGTAGGTCATTGCTACTGCACAGTAGGGTCTGAAATGACCCATGCCCTACTGGGACTGCTAAAGCAAGACTAAATGACTGAGTAGTACCAACTACATAGTCAGAGGCATGTGTAGATGTGCCGTATGAGAAGAAAAAAAACAGTAGAAAATAATACCAGTCGGTACTATTTAAGGAAATATTTTCCTGAAAAAAGGACATTTAAAAGCAATATGTATTTTACAAAAGCAGATACTGATAGATTAATAGTCTGATTCATAAAATACTGTTCAGATCATGTAGCCTGACCTCCTGTAATATATAGGTCATAGAATTTCCCTGAATTAATTCCTATTCGAAACTTCAGTTTAAATTTCAGGGGGGAAAGAAAACAAAATATTCAAACTTTATTTCCAAAATTCCAGTTATGGTGAATTTACCAGAAGCTTTGGTAAATTGTTCCAATGGCTCTTTATTTTCATGGTTAAGCATATACACCTTAGATTTAGTTAAAATGTTTCTAGTTACAATACTTCCATTAGATCTTGTTATACTTTTGTATTCTAGATTGAACAAGACTCAATAATTAAATTTCTGTTTCCCATGTACGTCCTTTTGGATTATGATCAATTGACCCCTTCAATTTCTCTTTGAGTAAACTACTGGAATACCTCACTATAAGACACATGATAAATTTATTGCACATAGTATCTAATCCTAACATATAATCAAGAAGTTATAATAGATAAAGATGTCCAATCCCAAAATAATGAAATAGACATAGAAAATACTGTGAAGTCTAACTATTCACCATACACTCATAATCTGGCCATTTCCCCTGCCGCCCTGGGATTCACCACCAGATGCATAGATGATGCAGCCAGCAATGCAATGGTGAATGACAGATACCAGTCAACAAACCAGTCTCCCCCTGGGAAGCCCCAGTGTACCCAGGCAGAGGAGCACCTAAGGGTGGGATAGTGGAATCCACTGGCTGAAGGAAATATCCACAGAAAAGCAGATGTGCCAAAATCCTGTTGGCCAATGGTACCTATACTACTGGGACCACACCAATTCAGAAAAGGTGCAGTAGTAGATGTGATAAAGTGGGTGCATCCTTCATCTCAGAGCTGCAGCAGACCTATCCCAATTGTCTTGACCTTTTTCTTGCCATTGGAGCTCTGCCAAGAGAGAAGGTGGAGGGCCCATGGCAACCCCTTTCTTCTTTGTTCTGTCTACGCATACTCATCTAAGATCCATGCTCAGTGGTTGCTTGTCCTGGTGAGGAAGAACCCAGGCACTTGGCAGTGGCTCAGATGTCCAAGCATCCCTATTTAGGGGAGACCTGATTGCCCTAATCAATTTTTCCTGGCTCTAAATTAATCATTGCTTGTTGGAATGCTCTCACTATGATAACTGGACTTAAGCTGAAGACCCTGAACTCTAGAAAATAGCCATTATTGATAGAGAACTACATCAACTGAGCTTTGATACTGCAGCCCTCAACAAGACAAGACTTTTGGAAACTGGATCACTAGATGAAGTAAATTACCACCTCTGCTGGTGGAAACCTGACAATGAACCAAGGAGATACATGGTGCTGGGTTTTCTGTCAAGAAGTATTTCGTCAGTGCATGTACCCCTCCAGTATCTATCAATGAGAGGATCATGCTAGTAGATGTGAACGTGAACTCAGGAACCCTGAGTCTTTTGTCCATCTATGGACCAACACGAACACTTGCCTACCTGAAACAGCAAAAATAGGAGTTATATTCTCTACTGGAACAAATCATTAAGAACATTCTTGCAAGTAACAAACTTGCTGTTCTCAGTGATTTCAATTCCCCTGTTGGTAAGGACTGGGAACACATCATTGGCCGACATGGCATAGGTAGCCTCAGTGAAAATGGCCAGTGTGTCCTTCAGCTTTGTGCCTCTTGTGATCTGATAGTCTCAAACACCTATTTTGCTGGCAGCATCCACAGCAAGGTCACATGGAATCACTGATTGTGACACTGCCCATGCCTTTTTCATGGTCAAGCTCCAATCATACTCTTAAAAGATCCATCATGCAAATCCAAAAGGCAAATATCACCTCACTTGAACATGAATAACACTTGTGCAACGTTTCAATGTGTGCCTGAGTGTGTTTCTGAAAATGATCAACTCGATTTCCTTGATTTACCCAGGGACCTGAGACTCTTCCACCTTAAAAAGAGAAGGCTGAGAAGGTGTTTGGTAGCATCTTACCAATACATCAGGGGCATATATCAAGGGCTCAGTGAACAACTGTCCACCAAGGCACTCTTGGGGAAAACCAGGAGTAATGGTCACAAACTCGTAGAAGACCATTAGGTTCAACATTAGGAAAAACTTCACACTAGGGTGTCCAAACTGGAATAATCTCTCTCCAGAGGTGGTACAATCACCTATCCTGGAAATCTTCAAAAGGAGACTGGATGGTCATCTTGTTGAGGTCACCTGACCTCAGTTGTCTTTCTTGCTTGGTGCAGAGGGACTGGACTCAATGATCTTTTAAGGTCCCTTTCAGCCTCACAATCGATGAATCTATGATTCTGACACCTTGTGGGACAATTTTAGGAACAAGACACTGGCTACTGCCATGGCTGTCTTTGGAACAACAAAGAAAAAACAACATGACTAGATGACCATGTCACTCACAGGAAAAAAAAAATCAGGCTTGCTTAACTCTACTTCAACCAACTAAGTCCATAACTCAAATTCAAAGAGGCTAAGGCTTCAGTCCAGAAAGCCACCAGGGAATGTGTCCAGGAGCATGGGCAATACTTGTACAAAAAGATTCAGATTTGCTTCAAATGATGGGACCTTCACGGTACCTATGATGGAATCAAAGAGGCATTTGGTCCAATTTTTAAAAAGACTGCAAACCTGAAAGTGAATCATAGTACCATCCTGACTGACAGGCAAGAACAAATTGACTGATGCACTGAAAGTTACAAAGAACTCTACTCAAAGGATGAGATTATCTATGATACTGTCTTAGCTGCCATCGCCCAGCTTCCAATAATGCAGGAGCTAGACCCAACACCAACTCTCAAAGATGGAAAGAAAGTTATCAAAGAGAAAGAGATTGAACTTGGGAAAGCAGCAGACAACCATCAGATACCTCCAGAGCTCCTAAAGGCAGCGGGGAGAAAACTTGCAAGTGACATCCATGCACTTCTTCTCACCCGCTGGAAGGAAAGCCATATACAGAAAGCCATATATCCCAGAATCTGAAAGATGCCAAGATAATAACTCCATACAAGAACTAAGAGGACAGAGGAGACTGTAGCAAATACTGAGGGATATCTCTTCTCAGCATGCTTGGCAAAGTGCTTGCAAGGGTCCTGCTGAAAAGAATCCAAGTCCTTGTTGATAAAGTCTACCCTGAGAGCCAGTGTGGGTCAGAGCTCCATGACTGACATGTCCTTCACACTGCACTTGCTGCATGAAACAACAGTTGTGTAGCATTTGTTGACCTACAAAAGGCCTTTGATATTATAACATGAATGACATCTACAAGATCCTGCTGAAAACTGGTTGTCCCCAAAAGGTGTTCTCTCTATTCAAGGAGCTCCATGATGAAATGAAGGCAACCATTGCATATGAAAACATAATCAGAGTTTAAACCTAATTAAAGTTAGGTCAATAAAAATGCCCAATTGTGTAGGTATTCAGAGGGCTTAAATTGCCAACAACGTGGCACAATCTAAATTTAATACCTAAGTAGGTGTACTAACTTAGATCAAGACTGAGTTAACCTAATGTAGGAGAGGGTCAATGCAATCTCTCAAATGCCTGCACTCATTCATAGCACATCCCTGGGGCTGGAAAAGGCCAACTCCTCACCTCAGCCCAGGTCTATGCTAATATTACCCCTTCCCCCCCACACCTGAGAATACTTACTGGGCTATTTTTAGACCCCAACACACTCCCAAACTGGCTGATCCCCCCTCCCCTAGACCCACTAACCTCCTCCCACCCCAGATTACCCATAGGTCCTGGAAGAGGTGACAACCTACACCTACCATTACCTACCATTACCACTCCTGTTCTAGGTATAGGCAACCTAAAGTAAGCTGCCTACACTTAGGTACAATAAGTTCTTTTTTTCACCCTTATATATTGTAGTGGGGGTGTCCTGAGGTCATTTATTCAATTTCTACAGAAATGTCCATTCAGCCATTGTGGTTAGCCTACATTGGTGTTCATTTTCAAATCTGTCAATGCAAGGGAAAGCACTACTGAGAACTTTTTTAAATCTTTTTCCTCCAAATCAGCATCCAGATTATCCTTTGCAATCTTCAATTGCATCAAAGATGGAGAGGTCATGTGTCTCACAGGACCCAAATGCCCACCTGAGTCACTTAAGTTATTCATAGCCTTCTATTACAATGTAATCTGCCAGTGTCTCTTTTTATATGGATCAGCACACAAAATGGGCAGATGCTAACTATAAATAATTAGCCTTAAATTATCAACGTTTATGTCTGTTCTATTTGTGATCCAACTGTGATCCTATACTTAGTCCAGTTATTGAATTCTCTCCCATATCCCACCCACTAAGGAATTAACTCCCTTTATGTTATGTCTCAGCTGGTGTTGGACCACCAATAAAGTAATTAAATTTCCTATAATAATGCTTCAGAGTACCAGCTTCATTGTATGAATTGCTCTTCTAAATCTTGTAGTTCTTTATCAGAGGCATCTGGTTCCTGGCAGGGAGTATAGACATCCTGTTGCAAAGATAAACATTCAGGAACAAATTAATTCTTGGTGTAACTACATTAATTTAAGAAGTGTTTCACCAAGACTGAATTTGGCCTTAAAATAGCACAGGCAACACATTATTTCTGCTGACTATTGAAATAATTTATTTGCTCATTTCTTCTCCTAAAGAGAGATTTAATTGTTCTATTTCTTTTTTAGGTTGCAATTTAGCTAGATCTGACAAGATAAATGTGAACTGGTAAACAGGAGAAAGTCAAGACAAGAAGCTATTTTATATGAAAGTTTAAGGACATAGTGGAAAATAAGACTGGGGTTAGCAGAAAGAAGAGAACAAAAATGTTAATAATTAGATTTACAAGCTCATTTTTAAATGGCTGTTAAGGCCTGGGATTGCCACACCAATGTCAGGACTAAAGCAGTTTCTAAGCAAATGTGCTGCTTTAGCTTTTGTTATGATTCAACAGTTATGAAGCCTAGTCTTAATGAAAACTGTTTCTCTGAATGGATAGGGGGTATGTATGAACCATTGTTCATTCAAGGTTCCAAAAGAAAGGCTAGACATCATCAGTGATCTAAGTCTAATGCTGCAGTATGTTCTCCCAGACATTAGCCATTCCAACATAGATTGATGACCAGACCTCCCTTGATTAGAAAATTACAAGGGCAGAACAAAGAGTGTCTTAATTAGACCTGAAGGCCATATTAGTTCATTCCAAAGTGTCAAAAGATCATAAAACAAACTCTACAGTCAGAGCAAAAAAGTTTAACTCTCCTTTAACTACAGCTGTAGCAAACTACACAGACTCAGTGCCCTGCCTCTTCTGAACAAAGTATTTGTTTTTATTGAGTGGGGTTGTTGTTAATTTGGAAGGATTGCTGCTGATTTAAAAAAAAATGAGACAATATTTGGAAATACTTGGAACCCCTGTTCCGTTTTCTCTGGGTTCTGAGTTCAACATAGGAGACTCGTTTACATCAGTCGTTGATCTGTGCCTTCTCATTATTAGAAAAAGACATAAATGTCAAAAAAGGGCATATGTTATATGTACTTCTATCCGTGTGACCTCAGGAACAGAACTTGGAGTGGGAATAGCACAGAATTTTTGAGCTCTAGTGCATTTAAAATTATTTTCTGTTCTGTCTTTCAGACACAAAAGGAATAGTCCACTCATATAATGTTATGGTGCTCAGCTAGTAAGATAAGAAGCACTATGGCTTGATACATTGAACATACCTAAAATGCCCAGGTATCACTCCCCAGGGCCCTGTTGTCTCTTCTGTACAGTATGAAAACTTCTTTCTTGAGAAGTATACTGTGAAGAGCACCCAATTATCTGCTGGGCAAAGGTACATTACCTTTCAAAATTTCAATCCACCTACACAGCTACAGAACCCATAAGCCTGACAGTTTCTGTAGGAGGGCTGCCATGGAGGTGAGTCACATCTAGATCAGGTCCTAAATTTTACTGAAGAGAAAACAAGCATTTTTCCACTCTATTAAATTGTCAATGTAAACAGAATTTTGGCAGGAAATTATTGTGGATTTTTAAAGTACTTTCATCACAATCCACTTTTAATGTTACAGTGACATTGAAGTTGTACCTTGCAGTACAGGAAAGGAATGTAAATTTCATCATCATTTTTTTTCATCTAGGAGACTTGTTAGACTCAACAACTTTGGGGAAAATCATATTTGGCAACTAGCCAGTGGGTGTCTCTAAAGAAACTTAACATTTCATGGCCAAACATTTTGAAACAGACTGCATGAAGTGAGGTTCCTCAAACATTATTTAAATTAGTGAACACCTAAAATACAGCTTATGTGAGAGGCAAGGATTTTTGAGTGATATCTTTTACTAGGTGAGGTAGTTAGCTGTGTTAGTCTGAAATCAGTCAGAAGGCAGGGTAGATATGCATTGTTGTAGATTAACTAAATAAGATATATAGAGCGAGCGCAAGTTTTCATGAACCCGAGTTCACTTAGTGAGATATTGGACCAACTGCATGGCCAGGATAACTTAAGCCTTCAAATACAGTGCATTCTTGTTCAGGTCACATCACTCAAATACTAAAATATGGATTGTTTTAGAAATCACTAAATGCCTACTATTTCACTAGAGTCAAATGATCAGTAATTCCTTATCTCTTTTGAAAACCAAGTTCATTTTTTCTAGTATGTAAATATAAAACATAGTACAACACAATTTATTAAATATTTATGACCCTTACTTTAGTCTCCTAGATTTCAAAACCCCAGCTGATATTACTAAAGAAGGAAATACGATCTATTTATAGAAAATATTTAAAATTAAGGCCTTATATAAGGGAATAAAACTTATATCAGACTTCTTCACTTAACTAAAAGCACAAGTTTTTCCTTTAGTCTCAAACAGACACTAGGGGCATATCTAGACGAGCCCACACATGCATGTTACTGCATCTCAAAGCAGTTTGAGACACCACAAGAGGCACAATGGGAACAAAAAAACATTCCCCATGCTGCATATTTGTAGTACAGAAAATCCAGGTATCAAAAAAACCAAAACAAAAGAAAACTGAAAAAAAAGCAGGGCAGGGCACAGTTCAGGACCATGCCCTGAAGCAACTGGAGGCTGGAGTCCTCCATAGAGATGCTCCAGTAGCCAGCCAGAGAGCTTCTACACCCGCCCCTTGCCCCAGTGCTGCAGCATGCTGCCTACCCATGTGGGGCAAACACCGATGCAGGCTGTAGTGACCTGAACCCTGGCTCTGTTCAGGGTAAGTAGTGGGTAGGGGGGACTGAAGGGGAGGGGCTGTGAGGGTGTGAGGGACTGTGGGGGGGCTGCTCATGAGGGGTGGGTCCCCTGCCCCACATGCCCCCACAGGGCACACAACCCCCTGCATGACCCACGGCCCCTTCCCCCTGAAGAAGTAGCAGCCATTGAGGCACTTGCGATCCTCCTAGCAAAGCCCCTCCAAGATCAACTTGGTCCTGGCTGCCTAACACCTGGTACTGCCTGTGCCAGATTGTGCAGGCCTAGCCTAGCTCAGCTTGGTGTGGGGCTGTATGCCTTCAGCCAGCTCTGGTCTGCTTGGGCTGTCACCTGGGACTACATGTCATGCCAGGCAGGGTTCTAAATGCACAGAAACCACTGGACCAATTTTGTCGAGGCAGGACCCAGCCCAGCATGACACATGGTACCTGCGAGTAGTGCTGGGCCCTGGGTAACAGCCTGAGTGGCCCAGAGCTGCCTGAAGGCACACAGCCTCATGCTGAGCTGGGCCGGGCATGCACAGTGTGGCGCAGGCAGCACCAGGTGCCAGGTGGCCAGGGCCAAGCTGCGCTGCCCTGCACCATGGTGGAGAGCTGTGCCAGGAAGGCCCCAAGTGCCCCAACAGCCACTGCTACTATGGGGGGGGGGGGGACTGTGGGCCATGCAGAGGGGGTGTATGCCCAGCCAGGGCACATGTGGGCCCTGTGGGGGGGCATGTGAATCATGTAGCGGAGGGTTTGCCCTGTGGGCAGGGCCTGTGACCATGTAGGAAGGGGCTCTTACTCTGTGAGGGGAAACTGTGGCCTTGTGGGGGGTCTGTGGCCCTATGGGGGGAAGCTGTGGCCCTGTGGGAGGGGCTGTGACTCTGTGGGCCCTGTGGGGGGGGGGAGTCCATGTGCTGTGGGCCCTGTGCGGGGGGAGTCCATGTGCTGTGCAGCTCCCTGTGGGGGGTCAGGGAACCCACCCCTCCTGAGCAGCCCAACCCACACAGACCCTCACACCACCAGTCCCCCCACAATCCACCCACAACACCCACATCCCCAAGCTACCCCCTCAAATCCCTCACCATACCCAGCCACCAATGCCAAACCCCAGTCCCATACTCCACCAGACCTCATCCCCACAAATTCTACACCCACTGATAAAGTAACCTAATCCCTCCCCCCCCTGCTTCTAATTGCTTTACATTTGTAAATATATCAATAAAACATTGCCCAACTGATCTCTCTCTATATAGTGGTGTTTCCTTTTAATATCAGAAGAACGTTATTTTGGGTATTTTAATGAGAGAGTTCAGGTTTCTTATCAGAGTATGTGCAGTTCTTAAACAGAGAACATCTGCTGGTGAGACAAGGGCAAGACCCATTCAGAGGAGCCTGTCCAAGGTCAGAACTTGGGACACAGCTGGAGAGCAGATGTGGTGGCTTACCTCTTGGTCATTTGGGGCCAAGAGGATACACTTTGCGAGTTCAAAGTGGGCCACCACAAGGAGCACATCTTTTGGGCAATAGCCACACAGATGGCAGAGTGGAAGCACCTCATCCAGGTCTGGCAGGGGCCTCAGGTCCAAGGGGGCGAATGCTGTTCCAGGTGGCAGCAGGTCACAGTCAGGCAGCAGCCCCACTGCCAGACTGCTGCAGTGCATAGAGGTGCAGGGACAACTCCAGGTTAGGGCTGCTTCAGCAGTCCAGCTGGCACAAGGGGCTACTGTCAGATAACAACTGGCTGGGCCTCAGAAGCTCCTGAGGGCAAGTAGCCCTGAGCTGCTCACTGAGGCAGAGTTTTACATTACTGTGGCCAGCACAGGACAGGTTTTTATACTGCTGGGGCCAGCACAGGTGGGGCCAGTCTCTAGCACCCCCTGGTTGCAGATCTGGGGAGGAGCTGAGCAGGGTCATTTTTCTCCAAGTTTCACAACTTGCCCCACATCAAAGTGAATGTCCAGGCACTGCACTGAGGCAAAAATCCCAGGCATAAATTTGTGCCACTCCTATTTGAGTTGCCACAAGTGCATGTGCCTGCATGTGTGGATGCATCCTAGTTGTCTATTACCAGTTTATGCTGAACTTCAACTAACATAAGGGTTCTAAAGGACCATACCTGAAGACAATTTGGGGCCCAGTTATCATCAGCTACCACAAGCCAACTTTCATTTGAGCTAAATTGGTATTTGGAAGGAAGATTACAAGGGAATGTGCTGAAGGGATTTTTTTTTCAGCATTGGTGTCTATTCCTTTGACTTAATGACAAATCAGTGTGTGAGGGTAATGGGGGGTACGATTGAAGACGTAGCTTTTCTATGAGTCAGACTGAAACCAGGACCACTGGTACCAATTATACAATTCATGCTGTCTTTACAGAATAAGGTGGGAACTCCTATACCCCAACTAAATTACAGTTTAAGTAATAATATTCTGTTAATCTATATTTCCATTGCAGATTCACCTTAGTGCAGTATTCTACACTTCCTATCCTTTACAACTGTGAAACTTATCTGCTAAGCACTTACCAGTTTTCACTCCAAATGTGGCTGTATTTCAAGCACAGGCTTGAAATGTGTATTTAAGCACATGTTTAACAATAAAAATAAAAAGCCATTGGAACAATTTACCAAGGCTTCTGGTACATTCACCATAACTGAATCCTTTTAAAATCAAGATCAATTGTTTTGTTTTGTTTTGTTTTCCCTGCAGTTTCAAATAGGAATTAAATCAGGGAAATCCTATGGCCTATATATTACAGGAGGTCAGGCTACATGAACTCACCAGCCCCTTCTGAATTTACAGTCTATTAAGCTATCAATATAAGAAAGAAAATGTTTTTGTATAGTCAATATTATTACAAAAATGTCCTTTATGCAGAAAAATATTTCCTGAAATAGTACTGACTGGTAGTGGTGAATAAAGTTATGTTTAGATATTAGTATAAATCAAATTTAATTTAAGTGTATAAATGACTTCAGATTCCCTCTGGAATACAGCAAAAACTTAATTCATTATCATGGTTGAAATACTTAGGAGTCCAATAAGTGTTTCCATTATTAAATAATATTTCCAGACAGTTTTTAATGTAATAGGAGAGGGGGACTTGTTTCCATAAAAAGTGGCTTATAATGTCAGCCTAACTAGTGTTTTATTTTTGCCTTTATTATGAAGTTTAATATAGTTCAGACATTTGGATTATAGTATATGTTTATATATATTTTAAAGGCCTTATTTTTCATCCCTATGTTATTGGAGTTGATTCTAAAATGTGATCTTGTGTTAAACTATTAACAGGCTGAAATGGCATATACAACAGCAAATATTCATTCATATTAACTATTGGCTCAATACTCAATACTTTATGCATATGCCCATATGCTGATATGTAGCTTTGGAATGATGAAAGTCTCATTTGGAATTATGGATTGTTCAGCCTGTTACCAGAGGCAATGACTGCCTTCCTAAAATGGTTATAGAGAAATGATGCAATGCTGGTACATGGCCCACCCTGTTATAATGTTCTGATGAGGGTCAGTAGAATTCCCACCTACTTCTCTTTTATCCCAGAGTAGATGGATTTCTGGCTTAGTCAGCTCAATTTCCAGCTAGAGGTTGACTGAAAGCGAGGCCCACCATAAGGTCCCTAGGACAGGCTAAAATTAATATTGTACTTTGGGTCTAGGTGTAAGAGATTCTTAGGCATGTACACTTAAAATACAAAAGCTATAAAACATAAAGACAAAATAGGCTTTAAAAAGCTGTCAAACATGGATACAATTTGTTGAAAGCTAAACATGTCATCAAATTCACACTGCCTCTGCTGTTAATAACATGTTGTATTGTATGACTTGAATGATATCTGTGATGTCTTAGTGCAACATTTCAAGTTAACATAGTCCCTGATAGTCTGCCCAATGCACCATGCTTTGGACAAACATTACAAGTATTTCAAGAGTAAGGCATTATGGGCGCTGAGTTAGGCTGTGGGGTGGGGGGGGTGCTCCTGCACTGAGCCACACACCTTATTGTGCCCAACCAGGTGGGGGCAGGTGGAGATTCCCTCTGGAGGCAAGCAATTAATTGCACATGAGTTTCAAGAGAGAGAGTGAGTTTCAGATGGTCCAGCCTCTCTGAGAGTCCTCATCATGGCTGTTGCCCCTCCTCCTGGGCAGTCTTTAACTTATATAGACCTTATGACCTCATTTACCTGATCCAATGAAGGCCAGCACTTGTTGGCTGCCAGCCAACCAATTTGAAAGGAATCACTGGTTGCCGTGTAGATTGGCAGGGTCTCTAGCCCCCCTTCCAATCCCGATATCATTGCTTAGAACAATAGGGAGTTTGAGCCCCCACCCAGGTGTGTGAGGACAGTCACATAGGCAAAGGGAGCAGGTTCCCCCCTCCCTCAGGAATGTATCCAGCTCAGGTTACAACACAGGGATATCTGAAGCAGGTGTGTCTGAAGCAGGGGTGGGTGTTTCTGCCCTCTGCAGTGACCATGGTAACCAAATTGTCCGATAGGTAATACGCCTGATAGCAGAGTTTAGGCAGAGACTGAGATGGCATTCTGCCACAGGCACGTGCCCACAAGTGGGAATGTGAATTCCCTGGGAACAGTGAACAGTGGAATAAACATGTGCCACTGCTTGTTGTCCCTGGGGAATGCCCCTGCATGTGAGCTCTGGCATGCAGCCTGTGCTCCAGGTAGGGTAGAGGAGGCTGCTGGCCACAGCAGCCTTACCTGGCGTCCTAGGGACCTCCCAGGGCTCCAGAAGTGGTAATTTGGTCACACAGAGCCTGGGTAGTAGCCAGAGTATGGCTCTGGCCAGCTAGGCTCCAGTTTTGTGTGGCGCATGCTGCTGCCACATGCACTGCCCCACTTTTGTCTGGCATGGGTTTTGACACTCAGTGTCAAAAAAACCCAAGTGAACCCCCCCCCCCCAAAAAAACAACCTCAGGTGAATGCTTGTAAGTGTGGTATATGTGCTTTGCAGCACCACAGTCCTTTCTGGTACCACAAATGACACATGCACACTCATGGAGACACACCCTATGAGCACAAAATCTGGTGGTTTTAGTAAGTGCCCCCAAATGCCTTAAATACCATACTCTTGTCTAGTGCCAGGATACCTTGCCCAGTCTTATCCACTTCAAGTTGCCACATAATCCTTAGCTGGTAGCAACCTTCATAATCAAAAGGAAGAAAGCATTAAATTTGTCCTGGCAGCAGATTCAACAAAGAACCCAAAGCTGAACCATCAGTGCTCAACAGACTCATCAAAAAATCTTGAAAATGTCTTTTACATACAAGTGATAAATATGTTTAGCTTTGGTGACTCCAGAAGTCTCCTGTGTTATGGCATGTGAAACTGTTTACATTTGCAACTCTGTGTGATGTTCAAGTTCAAGTCCTAAGAGGTGAAAGGAAGGAGAATAGAATAAAGACACTGGACATCAGAAAGTTTTTACTAAAATCAGGGAGCTAGTGGGCAGGGTTCCCTGGCAGGCAAGTCTGAGGGGAAAAAGGAGTCCAGGCAAGCTGGCTGAACTTTAGGGAAGTCCTTCTAAGGGTGCAGGATCAAGCTAACTTGATGTGACAGAAGAATGGGAAGTGCAACAGGAGGCCAACCTGGGTAGACAGCAATTTCTTTAATGAGTTGAAACTCAAAAATAAATCCTATAAAAGTGGAAACTTGGTCATATTACTAGGAAAGAGTATATGAGTATCACATGGGCATTCAGGGAGAAACTTTTAAAGGCCAAGGCATAATCTGAGATGTAAATGGCAAGGGACATAAAAAGAATAAAACTAGGATTCTGCAAGTATGTCAAAATAATATGAAGAAGTATAGAAAGTGATCTAATTATACATGAAGCAGAGAAGGCTGAAGTATTTAATACTTTTTTTACTTTGGGCGTCGCAAGTAGGGGTTGTGTTACCAGATTACAAGTGCACTTAGCATCAAAGACAGGGAAGGAAACATACATCTTAGAGTAGTAGAATATGTTAGGGGTTACTTCAATATTTTCAAGCTGGCTGGGATGGATGGGATGCACCTTAGGATACTGAAGGAATTGCCTGAGGTAATTTCAGTTATGTACTGTCCTCTTTGAGAACTCATGGAGGTAGAGTGAGGTCCTGAATGATTGAAAAGAAGCAAAGATACTGCCCATCTTTAAGAAGGGGGAAAAAGGAAGATCCATGGAATTACAGACAAGTTGGACTGTTCTCAGTACCTGGAAAGATCATGGAGTAGGTCCTCAAGGAATTCACTGTGAAGTACCTGGAGAAAAAACAGGCAATCAGGAACATCCAGCATGGTTTCACCAAGAGCAAATACTGTTAGGTGGATATTATAAATGTTTAGATCGTTATGCTCAATGAATAGTATCAATGGCTCAATGTTTAGATGGGAGGAGGAATCAAATGGGTTTTCCCCGGGGTCTGTCATGGATACAGTATTATTCAACATCTTCATTAATGATTTATGATAGGTTAAATTCATGCTTTGCAAATTTGTGTATGGTACAATTTGGGTAGAGTTGCAGAAACTCTCGAGGGCAGGCCTAAGCCAAGAATGACCTGGATAGATGGGCAAAATGGTCTACAATCAATTAAATAAGATTCAACATGGACAAGTGAAAGTCCTATGCTTGGAACAGAATAATTGCATGCACAAATAAAGACTGGGGAAAGACTGGTTAGGCTGCAGTACTGCAGAGAAGGATCTGTGATTCATAGTAGACCATCAACTGAATATAAGCCATCAGTGTGCTCTTGTTGCAAAAGTAAAAGGCCAACAGTATACTGGGTTGTATTAAAAGTAGTGTCACTTTTAAATCATGGGAAGTGATTATTCTGCTCTGTTTAGCACTGGTAAGGCCTCACTTGGAGTACTGTGTCTAGTTTTGGGCCCCATATTGCAATACGGATGTCCAGCAGAGAGCAAAAATAAACAAAACTAGAAATCTGGAAAGCAAGACTTTTGAGGAAAAGCTGAAAAAACAAGGGTTATTTAGTCTGGAGAAGAGAAGACTGGATTTGATAAGTCAACAAATACCTGATGGGCAGGTATAGAAGGCATGGAGATGGGTTTTTCTCTGTGACTGTACAGGACAGGATAGGAAGCAATGGCATCAAGCTTCAGCGAGGAAATGTAGATTAGGAGGAAATGAGGGTGGTCAGTCATTGGGATAGGTTACCTAGCCAAGCTGTGTAATCTCTATCCTAATAAAGTTTTCAAAAGTAGGTTGGATAGGCACTTGGTTGGGATGGTTTAGTCAGCAACAATCCTGCCGTAAGCAGGACCTTTTGAGGTGCCTTGCAGCCCTACCTTCCTATGATTCTACGATGCTGTTTTTATACAGTAACTCTATACATTGTTATGTGGCTTTAAACGAACAAAAACCCCATACATTTAAAATTGTTGAGGATGACATTTATAGAATTGTGCAGTAAGTGTATTGCAGATTTCTGATTAACCTCTTTTGCTTTCATTGTATTTCTTTAATTTCCTCTCCTGCTATTTAAGAACTAATTAATAGAAAATTCAATACCCAAAATATGTGCATGTATCTGTAAGAAATGATGCTGGGAAAGAAAAGTCATTCTAATTTTACAATGCTAGGCAAAAACAAGCGAATTTTTGTTATGTTCTCCACTTAATGCATTCCTTCATAAATTAGCTGAAATACTATAAAGTAGTGGTGCTAAACTTTTTTTGTCTGGTGGGCCAGATGGACAGTGCCCAGTCTATCTATGGGCTGAATCTGGCTGGTAATCCCAGGCCAGGCATGGGTGGGGGGCATATGACTGCATGGATCTAGGTAAGGGGAAGTCTGGCCCCAATCTAGCCATGTGAGGGAAGGGGGAATGGCCTAGCCAGGCGGGGGTCATGGCCCAGCCCCAGTTTGGCAGTGAGGAAGGGGGCATGGCCCACCTTGGATCCACCACTCATGGTTTGTGGCTTGGCAGCCAGAGAGGGTGCAAGTATTATGTGCCACTGCAACCCTGCCACCAAATTTCCTGACCCATGGAGAACTCCACAGGCCAGATGTCGCAGCTTCATGGGCTGCATTTGGCCCATGGGCTGGAGTTTGAGCATCCCTGCTATAACACATTCATTACCCTATTTTTAAATCCACTCCAATTCCACTGTATGTATTAAACCCATATCCTTCATTTGCTTCAACCATCTTGATCTGGCTTGTTGGAACATGTAGTGAGTCAAATTAAACAGTTGATATGCCCCTACAAGCACAAATTATAACCTAATACAGGTTTTATAATCTGTTTTATCCAAGGGGCTATCTTCTTTAGGAACAATGCAGTTCTTGCTTGTCCATCTGTTGCTAAACCAGAGGCATCATCTTTTGCAGTTTTGTGTATTAATATGGAGTTCCTAAGAAGCTAATGAAATGACAAACCTGTTTAATGGGCAAGATTCAAAACAGCTTTGAAGGAAAGAGGCTTCCCTAGAAATGTTTTCCATTTAGATTTTTCACATTGCTAATAGCCATGGCTTGTTTATGGATATAATTTGGATTCCTCATTTGTTAATTTCTTTCTATTAGCATTTTAAGTGACCATCTATCTAGGAGTACTGCTTCTTCATCTTTGATGTGTTTTGCTGAAGCCAGGGGACTTTCACACACGTAAAAAGTGTGGAATATGCAGTAGGGAACCATCACGTGGCTAGAGAAAAAAAAAAAAGTGTCTTTTCAGACAAGAGAACCTAGGAAGGAAAATGTGCTGGCAAAAGTCATTCTGTGGATAAGAAAAACAGTATGCTGAATATTTACAGTATATTCACTCCATGATTTATTGGAGTTTACAGTTGTGGGATGGGCACATTCTCTAAGGTACTGTATTGCCTGGAGCCCACACATTGTTCCATGTTCTTACATCTTTTTCAGACTACTTTTAAAGTGCACTAGATATATTTGCTAACCTTTCTTGTTCTTTGAAAGACAGAACCACAGGAACAATCTGGTATACTTATGTGCAGATGGATGTTAAACATAACAATGCCTACTAGCCTATGTGAATTCACCACAAATGCATTATCAATGACTGGTAGATGCTATATATATAGTAAGTGAGAAGAATATTAATATGTTATTAATACTTTGTTATTACTAAAAGTAATGGCTGGTGTAGGATATCATCATACATGTACTACAGTATCACTAGAAGAAATGACAAAACCTACTGTGGCATTGGAGGACTGTACTTTTAAGAATAGAATATGTGGGCAAAGCACTGAGACAACACTTTTATTCTTATGTACAGTGGTAGGAACCAGACTTCTTGAAAGCAAAACTCACTTCATGTCTATGTGTTACACCACAGTGGGGTGAAAACTGCAGGGCTGGTGGCCCCTGGTGAGGCCAGAAAGCTTGCCAAGTTTCAAGAAGATTGGTGCAGGGGTTTGGGGGGAACTGCACCTCAAGCTGCTGACAGGCAAAACGCGTGCCATAGATGACCCTGTGTGAGTTAAAGCACAATGGGTTGAAAACTGCAGGGATGATGGCCCCTGCTGAGGCCACAAATCCTACCAAGTTTCAAGGAGATAAGTGCAGGGGTTTGGGGGGAACTGTACATCAAGCTGTGGACAAGCAAAACTCGTGACACAGATGACACTGTGTGTGTTAAGGCACAGCAGGGTGAAAGCTGTAGGGATGGTAGCCCCTGCTGTGGCCATGAAGCCTGCCAGCTGTTGAGGAGATAGGTGCAGGGCTTCTAGGTTCTGGGGCACTCTACCTCTAGCTGCTGACAGGCAAAACTCTTGACATGGGTGCTTGTGCATCTGTGTCTGTCTTGGGGGAAGCGACTGCAGGCCTGGTTGCTAAGCTACTGTGTTACCAGTTACCAATCAATCATTATTCACTCAGGGACCAGCTCAATATACAGTTGCTAGCTAATGTAGCCAGTTAATTAGCAACAATTAACACCTACAAAACCCCACACTAAGGAGAGGAAAGAATCAATACAGACAATCAACTGTCCCAAGACAGACAGTCAGTTGCACAAGCACCCATGACATGAGTTTTGCCTGTTAGCAGCTAGAGATGGAGGGCCCCAGAACCCCCCTGCACTGATCTCCTCAACAGCTGGCAGGCTTTGTGGCCACAGCAGGGGCTACCATCCCTTCAGCTTTCACCCTGCTGTGCCTTAACACACACACTGTCGTCCGTGTCATGAGTTTTGTTTGTCTGAAGCTTGAGGTGCAGTTTCCCCCAAACCCCTGCACTTATCTCCTTGAAACTTGGCAGGCTTTGTGGCGTCAGCAGGGGCCACCATCCCTGCAGTTTTCAGCCCTTTGTGCTTTAACTCACACAGGGTCATCTACGGCATGAATTTTGCCTGTCAGCAGCTTGAGGTGCAGTTCCCCCCAAACCCCTGCACTGATCTTCTTGAAACTTGGCAGGCTTTATGGCCTAAGCAAGTGCAACCACTCCTGAAGTTTTTACCCCACTGTGGTGTAATACGTACACGTGACATGAGTTTTGCTTTCAAGAATTTGGGGTGCAGTTCCCCCCAAGCCCCAGAACCTATCTCCTTGAAACCTAGCAGCCTTTGTGGCCTCATCAGGGGCTACTTTTCTTGCAGTTTTCACCCTACTGTGGTGTAATACATACATGTAATATGAGCTTGGCTTTCAAGAATTTGGGGTACAGTTTCCCCCAAATCCCTGCACTGATCTTCTTGAAATGTGGTAGGCCTCATGCTCTAAGTAGAGACTACCACCAATATAAGTTTCATTCAAATCATACAAGAAACAACAAAGTTATAGATATTTCATTGATTCTCCATTATACCCTATGGCCGGATCTCAGTGGCAGCTCTGAAGCTTCGGAGCTGCTTTGGCTGGATCGAAGCGGGAACCCGGTCCGGAGCCCCAGATCAGATCCCTGGCATCCAAAGAGGCTCGATCCAAATCTGGATTGAATAGCTGCCTACTCGCACAGGCCTAATGCTAAGTGTAACATATGGCAAGGCCCTAAGGTGTTTAGGTATGGTACTAAATAAATCACTCCCTTCTTTGTTATTGGCTACCAAAACTTGTGCTCCCTCTATGGGCTGCTAGGCTTAGGACAGCCCTTTGACCTTCTTACTGTAATATTTACTAATAACAGAAAGGATTTATTCAGCAAGGTAGTGACCACAATGTTTTCTATCACCTAAAATGCAGACATTTCAATTAGTGGTTGACCATCTGATTAACCCCACTAAACACAAACAAACATGTGCTTCACTGAGGAGTACTCAGGTTTATGACTACAATGCAACTTTAACCAGAAAGTGGGCACTATATAGCCTCACAACATAAAATGTTATATTTCATATTTTCATTAGGGACATTACAGAATCAGTTTTGTGATGTGATAAAGAAAATATGTACTGTCACAGAAAGTGTTCCAGGGATTCCATTTATATGTGTTGTTTCTCGCTCACTCCTTTTCTATCTTTGTAAAAGCACCATGTATCAGAGTAGCCTAAAGATTATAGTGAGTTGTCATTGAACATTCATTTTGTTCTGTATATATTTTAAGCCTGGTTCTTCCATTTCTTTCTATTCCACTCCTTTTATCTCTTTGTCTGGTATGATGTATGCCAGGCAAACATTTGCAATAGTTGACGAGTCTATTACACTTGCTTTTCTCTTTTCCCTTGTCCAAGGTTCACTCTTCTGACTCCCCAAACAACTTTTCCTTAGGCTCATTGTTACATATTAACTTAGCAATATTAGTTTGATACTTAACTTTTGATCCTAAACGAACTGAACGTCTCTCCTGTCATAAATATACACAAGGTAACACAGTGATGTACTTACATGTGTATCTGATTAGGAAAGCTTCTCCAGCTCTTTAAGCAAAGGAGTAATTGTTGCCCTCTTATGTGCCACTGGGGAATTCTTTCAGAAGCTGTAGAGGTAATGCCAAGGAAGTAAAGTTAATAAAATTAGCACTGTGACAGATAAAATGTTTATAACAGTCATTTAAAAGCACTGAATTAAATGCAAATGAGTCGATGGATGAAGTGTATGTTACTCTAAATCCTGAGAGACTGCATCTAGTCAGGGACTGTCTCCTGTCTTATGATTTCCTCCAGGGTAAAGACAGTAGGAGCAACGTCAAGATGACTTGGTCATCTCAGTTAGAGATGAAAGGGTGCCTCACTGTAGATGGGTGAGTCTTCTCCTCAGAGGAGGAAAGTTAAACATGTGAAATATAATTGCCTGGGCAACTTGGATACCAGTGCCAAGGAGAGGTAGATTCAGAATTTGAAATGGAAATGGACTTTCATTTAGCTCTAAAATATTGTCTATAATTAGAACTGTCAAGAAACAGCTGTCCAAGTCTGGCTAGGTATACTATAGGCGGTGCTAATGTCAATGCTAAGCTATCTGGTCTGGAAGAGGAATCTAGGACACCCATCAGAACCCATGAGTTCTAGAAGATACATTGAATTGCATTGGGACAGAAATAGCAGTTACAGAAGATGATTGTATAGTACCTAAACTGGACAGTGGAAGTAACCATGAGCACATAAATATGTAATTAAGTAACTGCTAAGGAATTAGAGGGATGAATTCAGGTTATTTTAGAAGATATATGCCGAACAACATGTTCTGGAGCAGAGGAAGAGGAACTGTCATATGTAAGAGATAATCACTGTAGTAGGTCTTCTGTTGACTCATCCTGTTAGCAGGTCCCACAGCCCTACTGGGAGATGATGACTCATAGTGGCAGGTGTGCCTTATTAACTGTACCCAGGTTGCAATGGATGTGGGAGTGACTGTCTGGGCAGAAATCTAGACCAACAGATTTCTTGAAGGAGGAAGTTTAGGAACAGTCAAGTCTAGGCTACAGTGTTGGACTGATTAACTGCATTACTGTTCCCACTGTAAATAAAACCAAATCTCAGTGGTGGAAGAATTTGGATAATATTTGGTGCTGACAAATGATAAGATTGCTTCCTCTCAAATACATGCACAATGGTCATTCTTAGTCTCAGATTCTATATATTTACTTCCACTGATTTTTCTACAAATTGTGTAAACAAGCTAAGCATTCTTGTAGACAGGCAGTGCACTATACTATATACTTTTGTATATCTCTCACAAAGGGCTTTCAGCAATTGTGTTTTTCTATCCAATCTTGAGTCACCAAGAATATTTTTTCCTCCAAAATCCAACCTACATTTACTTTTATTTTATCCTGTTAATCCTAAATGTATCCCCCTTTTATCACTAATGCACCCTTTTTTTCCTCAGGTTAAACATTGTATCTTGGATTTCAAAAGGTTAATCATGGAATTTGCATTATAATTACTGAGCTGTATAGTTAAATATCCTAGTTAAGCTTGAAAGTCTTAAGATATAGCAATAGCAATTTACACTGTATGCACTAGTCAATTTAGGTTAAGCTGTACATTTGTATGAGTCACTAATACTTCCTCAGGTCTGTTACTTTTGTTTTTGAATGCCCTTCAGTTGTTTGCATTTATAAATATGTATCCAGAATTAAGCAGGTTACATCTTCCCAGAAAATTATCTTCTTGCTGAAAAGTCGTTTCACACATGTAATACAAGTTTTCATTCTTATTTTGATGTCATAGTACATTACAGGTTCTTACTTAATCATGCACTATCACCATCAACTCTTTAAGCCTTGCTACTTCCAGTCTGTCCCACCCATTGAATATCTGTGTTCAAACTATTTTTTCCTCAAGGTAGTAGTTTACATTTTGTTTTCTAGGCAAAGTATTCTTTTCTTATTATCTGACCATACTTCTAGCCTCTGTCCTTATGTATTATTTTTTATTCCACTCTGGCATGCCCAGCACTAGCTACTGCTCTTTTTGTCACAGTCATTTATGATTTAAAATTAAGGCAGACACTGAATACTGAACACATAATGATATGCCCTCTTCCCTCAACATGATGCATCCGAACAAGGTGTTGACAGTAACTTGAAATTTCCTTGCTTTTTTTCCCCGTTTCTGTCATGTTATGAATAGATTCTTCTTCTTCTTCTTTCTTTTCTTTTTTTTTTCTTTTTTTTTTTTTTTGGTCTGTAAATGATTTTATGCTTTAATAAAACATAAGAACTTAAAAAAAATAAAATAGTATTCCACACAGTCCTGGCAGAGACTACAATTTCATACTTCTAATATAGATACAGTGAATCTAATGTATTTTCCTTTGTATGTTTCTATTCACAATGTTTAAAGCCAGAAGGGACCATTAGATTGTCTAATATGACCTTCTTTATACCACAGACCATTAAATTTCTCCCAGTAATCCCTGTATTGAGCCTGGTAGCTAGTGCTTGACTAAAGTATATCATCTAAAAAGGCATCCAGAAAGTCTTAATTAGAAGACATCAAGAGATAGAAAATGCAACACTTCCCTTAATAGTTTATTACAAGGGTTAAACATCCTCTCTGTTAATGTGTGTCTTACTTTTCAGTTGAATTTTTTCTGGCTTTAGCTTCCAGCCATTGGTTCTTGTTACGTCTTTCTCTTAATAATTAAGGAGCCCTGTAGTCTCCACAATTTTCTCCTCACGGAGTTGTATGAACCCTGTAATTAACTTGCCTCTCAATCTTTTTACTGATAACTTAAGCAGATCTTTACCTCTCCCAATGTAAAGCATTTTCTCCAGCCCACATATAATTTTTTCTGACTTTTCTCTGCATCTGCTATTTTTTCCAGTATCTTTTTACTAATGTGGACCAGACCTGTGTGCAGTATTCCAATATCATCTCAATAATGCTGCACACTGAGGTAAAATCAAGTACCTGATCTTACTCACTACTCTCCTGTTTACTTATCCAAAGATTACATTAGCCTTGTGTGCCACAGTATCACATTATCTTATAATCTGATACATGCCTACTATCCTTTTCATAATCATTTTGTTTCAGGATACAGCCTCACTTTCTATAGGTATGACCAATATTCATTCCTCCTAGATGTTTGATTTTGCATTTGCTTATATTAAAATGCTTAGGGCTAAAGGATGTCTAGTTTAAGTGACCTAGATCTTTCTGTATAACTCGTCTTATTCCCCTTTCTGCCAGTATTATGTCAACTACACATTTCATTGGCAACCATTTTTATATTACTAAAATATCATAGATGAATATGTTGAATATCATCATGTGTACTGATACTCTCTGAAGAACACAGTAGAAATGATCCCTATTGGATGATGATTCTGAACTGTCAGTTATTGGTGAGATCTGACAATCAGTGAATTCTTTATTTAATTACAATTAAAACCAAAGTCTTATCTAACTTTCACTACCATCAAAAGGGTGACGTAGGAAAAATTATTTAGTGAAAAAAGTCCCATTCTCTATCAGTTGTTTTACCTGCTTTGCAACTGACTAGTGGTGTTAGATTTCCATGAAGAATCAGTTTCTGAATTTCTATTATTTGTAAAGCATTTGGGACTGAAATAATGCATAAAAACGAAAGGATCTTATAAGTATTTAAAAAATCTGAACATCAAGGCTAGAGACAGAAAATTCATATGAACTGTTATAAGTAATCGGGGACCAATTCAAATCTGTAACACAACATAAAATAAGTTCAGTGCACATAAGCCGCTTTCAAAATGGCTTAAACCAGTTTAAAATAAACCTGGATGGATCAGACTTAACTGATTTAGGTAAATTGGTTCATTGAACTTCTGTTCCAGATTCCCTCCATATTCAAGTTAGCTCACAGTCCCCCAGAATCTCAGGGTACTTTGCAAGGGTACTTTGCAATTCCTCTGCAAATCCCCCCTCACATGGTGGCCAGGTTAGCCTTAGCCCAAGCTGTCTGCTCCAGCTGAGGAGAGAGGCACGCTTTAGCACCCCACTTTAGCCTCCCTTCTCCACGCCCAGCTTCTGCATGCATGTGGTTGCATTTCTGAAATCAATAGTGAATGTGTGTTCACTTGCTTATCAGTTCACTCTTCTCAGCTTAGACTAAACTGTGAACACTGAATCAACTCAGCCTCAGACTTTTTGACTGTTTGTATGTAGCCCAAAATTAATGAGAACTAAGGGCATTTATAGACATGTTCCGGAAGGCAAGGGAAACACTTTAATTAGTGCAACTCCAAGAGCCGGATGAGTTAAAAATGCCTGGAATGTCATGTGTATCTGTGTTCCCATGCTGAAAAATGGCAATTGGGGCACTTTGAACTACAGCTCATCAAATGAGCTTTAATTTAAAGCATCCCACTGCCATCTGTCAGCACGGGGATACTGATACACGTGACGGTGGAGTCTGCTAGAGCACAGTAATTACCGTGCCCTAGCCGACGCAATTAATCAAGTCTGCGTTGACACACTGTAATTACAGTGCATAGGAGCAGCCTTCCTGCATGTGTATAAGAGCCCTAAGTCTTTAAGAGCATCGGTGTTTTCCCCCCATCTTGGGTCCTGAAAATATATAAACAGCATTTTGAAAATTCATCATTAGAGATATCTTGGGAGCATGAGGAAGACCCTCCATAGCTTGTATTTATTTGGAAGATAATGGATGTCTGAGAGCCAAAAAAAATGGTATTTGGGATACTTTATTACAATTCTGTGAATTAACAAACAAAACTATACGGAGAGCAAGGCTTAGATAATATCCAATATATTAACATGTTTGTTCACTTTTGGTTTTAGGGATTCTTTTAAATTTAAATTCATGCATTTTTATTTTGTGTTCATTACTGAAGTTAATGTATGCCCCATAGAATGCCATAATTATATATCTGTACAAACGTGTAGCTGACTACCACGCACAGTGATGCAATGGTTACCAAAATGTTCTTATTAACCATTGATCTGTAGCCTGTCTGTGGGACTGAGATATCAGTGCATTTACCTTGTATTCCTAATCAGTAACACCTTCAATGCTTGAATTTGATATACTCTCACTTATTAATATAGATTCCTTTTGCATCCTTATAGTGAATATAATGGGATTAATAGTTGACATGTATGAATATCAGTATTTTCTATATGCATTATCTACTGATTCTTACACAGTTTTTATACAATTCTACTACACAGTAAAGAATCCAAAATATTCATTTGTGTAGTGCCAGGTAAAATAACTTAGATCTGTTGACAGTTTCCTTGAGCACAGATTTCAAATACATACTCACGAAATCCCCCACTTGACTCTCCTGGATAACATAGCTGCCTAAATCTTCATATGCTTTACACACTGTCTGTTTTCAAGAGAAGCTGTCTACCTCTATATGCAATACAGCCATAGGCTGCTTTTACAGAGCAGAATGAGTTACCTTACAAACACTGATAATGCAGTCATAGCCCCAGTTGTTGTTGCACTCATATTGGGTTCTTTGCTGCTGCTGTCAGCAGATACCTCATGCTGTGTATAAGGACATCCTGAGCACTTAACACATGGAGTTCCAGGCATCAGACTTCACTAACTCTAAACAATCTTATTTTCTGTCAGTTTCTGCAACAAAACATTTTAGCTTGAAGAAGCATTTTAATAAATTCATCATTTATATATTGAGGGCCACAAGAGTTGACATTGTTTCAGGCTTGTCAGTCTGATGGAATGATTGAGAATAAAGATATAAATCAGACATTTCACATTTTTAAATGATCAACTAAAGGCATGTGAAATATTAGTTCCAAAAGCTTTTCTCCCAGAGTCAGCCAATTGGGTTCTCAAAGCTCAAGAAAAATAGGACTTGTGAATGCTCAGCATTTCTGAAAATCAGGTCATTTTATTAAAGAGCATAAATATTGCTTTAAATATAACCTTAGGCAACCAGGTTTGAAAACTGTGTCTCTTGATATAGACAGTGTGTTGTTCTTTTATAAGAATCAAGTAACAAGTTATAACATTGCTGTAAGTACAAATCACAGCATATAAAAGAAGTATCAAAATGTCTACCCTCTCCTAATGATGTATTAAATGTTTTTGGTGTCTAATATAAGGTAAGCCCTTTTAGATCTTAAAGAATACTGAGGCTTCACTGAATGGTCAGTGCTGTAAAAATACAATGGCGTCTTTGGCTCCTGAATCCTCATTACATGTTATAGAAATTTCACAGGATTTCTTTTCAGCTATTGACCACACAGCACACAGCTTTTCACCTGAGGATCAAAATGTCATTTAATGATACCCTGATTTATGTCTACCTGGCATAATAGGATCATAGAATTATGAGTGAAGACATTTTTAGACCATAGTCTTTTCACTTTGAAAATAAGATATAGCTTTCTTAATAGAGTCTAAGTTCCACAGAAAATGCACACAGTTTTACACAAACATCTAGGGAGTAGGCTGATTATTTTTTTTCTTTAAAAAAAAGTAGCAGTTAAAAGAAAAATAATTTACACTGATCTACCTGGTTAAATAGTATGATGCAGTGAGCTTTATACTATATTTTCATTCTTCAATTGAAAAAAATCAATTTTGTAAAAATGAATTGTCCAGTCTAACTACTGCACCTTGTTTCCATTTAAAAGATACAAATTTGAAGAGATTAATGCAAAAAAAAGGAAAAAAGAAAGAAAACGGAGCTTCGACTTGAAAAGTCAAATGTTACGCTAATACATAAAATCAAATCCTCTTTATGGTTTTATCCTTGCCCCAAGACTTTGAGCTAAAACAGCTTCTTGTTAATCACTATTTCAAGATGGGTTTAAGAAATCTTTATGTTTTAAATCTTTTTGACATTATCATAAAATACTTTGGTTATTGGTAGGGGATAATTATATCAGTCTACCATCAGTTCTCACTCTCGCTGCAATTCACCAGAATTAACTGGATTGTATGTGATCACTAGGAACTGTTAAATTTAATGTCATATTTAGAGGTAAAATGGCTTTAAGTCTTGATTAGTACTTTATAATCTGTAAAATAGCACCCTACAAGTTTGCAAAATTGCCCAAACTCAGAACAGGAGATTATTCACCTTTTTATTTTTATTTTTTTTAATGTATACGCAGCTTTAGCTCAATTGCACTCTGTATCTGTGAACTCTTGGTAACAGTTTCTAAACTTGCTCTCTTTCTCACAAATTTCAATACTCTGTCTGGTTATTCACATTTTTATAAGGTAAGTATTTATGGTTGAGTCTACATGACACGCCTGGATGAGCAGTGGACCACTGTACTGAGCATTAGTGCATCATGCTACTACACCTTTATCTTGTATTAATCATACTAAACAATGCACAGTAGCAAAGGCATATTAATGAATGTGTAGACATGCCCTATGGTATATTTTATGTCAGAAACGGATTGATTAAGTATACGCGTTGTAAACCATACGAAGGAAGTTGCATAACTTTTATCCTTTATCTTTGGTGATTGCATATATCTCATTGTGTATGGATGGTCAGCACATTGCAAAGGAAGCCATTTTTATCAGGTTCCTCAGAAAGACAGTGTAATTCCATAAAGCTCTGGTTTAGCTGTGAAAGAGAATTTATGTTCTTCCATGGTTGTTTCTCAGAAGTAATGCAGGCTGTTCCCTAAGCCATTATCATTACTAATTATTCACTGGACTTCTTAGTTTTGTTAGCACACACAGATCCCACTTTTACAAGGAAAATGTTCCATTAGCTCAGGCCTAGTTTGTCCTATTGAATGCACAACATGTAGAGTGATGTGTTAGCAAACCATATAGGGCATGTGTAGATGACATGGGCATTAATGTAGAATGCCTGAAAATTTTAATGTGGCTTTTGTTTGGTGTGGTGCATTTGTGTTTGCACGACATGGCATTTGTGTTTGCACAAACGGCAGTTTCAACTGAGTTAAGCCTTGTGTGACATTCCCCGTAGATTTCAGTACTAGGAGTCAAATACCAATTTACCCCCTATAATGTCTTTCCTAATGTATTACAGCAGGAGGCGCTTGTAAACTACCTGACCTCCTGAGTCCCTGCCCCCAGACTCTCACTGCACAGACCTGAATATCACTGTGGGTCTCTCCTGGGCATGGTTACCCCAAAATCTTTGTCACTTGCACCCACCTATGCTCGGTTGGTCTGGTCTCTTTCCATCAGTATGTGACCCCAAAGACCCAATCCCAATCCCAAAGACAACCTGTGAATCCTCCCCTTCCATTCATTTCCCTTCCCATCCCACCATGTTACAAATATATGTGGGGTTTTTTTTTATTTACTAAAACTGCTAAGATACCTGCTATAAGATGATAAAAAGTTCAGGGTTTAGAATAGTGGGTGTGTGGGTGTGTGTTTGTTGGTGCCTGGTTGATTGGCACTTGGCTGTCAATGTTGATGGTGGTGGAGAGCTCTTCTGGCTTTTTTTTCCAGGGTTTTTTGGGGTTTTTTTGGACTACATTTTCCAGCATTCCTGAGCTCATTGATCTTTGTACAGTTTCCATTGGGAACTCCCATTGGAACCCTCTCATTCCCTGCCCAAGTACACTTTCAATCTGTTTGTGTAGTGCCACATATGGGCTTTGGAGGTGTGTTGTGAAATGTTTTATGAATGTATTAGAAATGTTTTTGAAAATGTGAGTTGCTGTTCGGTCGGTCCCCCATCCGCCTAGCATGCAAAGAGCTATAGTTAACTGTTCCCGCCTCCGTTCAACCAGGAGTTCGCGCGCCGCTTTCGCCCGGACCCGAGATCTTGCGCACTCGGGCTTCACTCGGGCTTCGCCCGGACCCGAGATCTTGCGCACTCGGGCTTCACTCGGGCTTCAAACCCCCAGGGTTTACCCCGTCTGGTATAAGGGGGGACCCCAGAACTCGCCTGCCACGACTTTGATGACTCTTTCAGTGGGGGGGTCTTCCCTTGGGGTATCCCCCGGTGCCGGCGCGCTTCTTTGCGGGTACTCTCGGGGCTCCGTCCTCCCCTACACCCCGGCCATACACCACCTTCCTATCCTAGCCTCCAACCTGTCCTCGTCTCGTCCTCTCTTGGCTCAGTTCCCCCGGCCACTACCAGCGGTCTTCGGACCGGGTATGCCTCTCCCAGCGGGGATGCTGACCTGTCCCCTCCTTCCCTGGGATGCAGATGGCCTCTCTGCTTTTCGAATGGTCCCTGTCGCGGTTACCCGCGCCGTCGGCCCCGTAGTGCAGGGTGCAGCTGGCCCCGCTCTCGGCGCTGCCGTCGCACCTCCTGCCACCTCGGGTGTCGGGTTCCCCGCTGGCTGTTGCCCAGTTTATGCGGCTGACTTCTCCCCTCGTCGTCTCGCTCCCGTGTGCTCCGCCGCGCTGCTCGCAGCCGGCTCCGCCTCCTCCCTGCATCGTCCTGCACACTGCGGGTGGCGGCTGATCCCCTGCTTGCTGGGGCTCTGCGCTCCAGCTCTCTCCCTTCAGCCACCCCGCTGCCTTGGCAGGGCCGCCTTTTTTTTCTCCCGGCCGGCGTGCCTCACCCCTGCCGCTCAGCCACAGCCGGATAAACGCCCAGCTGACAACCCGCACCGGAGCTGCCGGCGCGTGGAGTTTCTTCAGCGCCTCTGGCCCTGTGGGAGGTAAGCAGACCCCTTGGCCGCCACGGGGGCCTCCCAGTGCCCCCGCTTCCCTGGGACATTAACCTTCTCACCTACATGTGGGGGGGGGGGGAGATCACCAGATGTGGGTGATGGTGTGTAATGCCCCCCTTCCTCAAACCACTGACAGTCTGGAAGCAGCAAACCCCTAGCCCAGTCCAGATTTCCTCCCCCTTCCCCTGATCATCCTCCACTCTGCACCCCCATCTGCAACGCCACACACCCTTGTATACAGACACAGATTTAAAGTGTAAATTAATTAATTTTAACATAACCAAGAGACAGAACAAAGCACTCCAAGGTGTTGTTGTCAGCAATATATCCTGCCAGACAATCACATACAATGGCCACCCGACCAGCCACTCCTTGAAAATGTCTCCTCAGTACCTGTGCTGCTGGTGCTGCCCAGACATGTCTCTGTTGTCTGGCCACTTTCTGCCATGCTTTTTCTTCCCACAACTCCTTGAGAACCACTCTGCAGCTCTTACAGATACTGTGCAGCATGCAGGCAGCCACTACAAAGGTGATGATTTTTTTTACTCCATCTCGAGCCAACATGTAAGCGCCCTCCATCATCCTTTCAGTCAGCCAAATGCACATTTCATGGCCCTCCTGCAACTGCTCAGACAATAGTTAAAAAACAGCTTATGTGGGTCGGTGACGTTCCTTCCGTAAGGTTTCATGAGCCCAGGCTTTAGTGGGTAGGCAGTGTGCACTAATATAACCAGAGGAACAGCAACAACATGGAACACTGTCTCCTCCATGCTGGGTGCATAGTGTCATTCCTCCATGAGGCCAGACAGAGGGGATTTTCTGAACACACGCACATCATACTTGCTGCCAACCCCCAAGTATAAATGTTTGTGAACCAGCCCCAGTGGTCCACCATGACTGGCAGGATCATGAAGGCGTATCCTTTCCTGTTTGTGAAAGCCCTCCCTCTCCCTGCAGGGCACAGCACTGGGATGTGAGTGCTGCCTAAAGTCCCCATGCAGTTTGGGAACCCCTTATCATTGAAACTATCTCTAACTTGCTGTGGATCCACCAGGTGGATAATTTTGTTAGAAATCTCCTTTAGCAGCCAGCATGCCTCACAAGTTGCCATCCCAACCTCCAGGCATTCACGCTGAACTGGTTCATGATGTAGGAGAGGCTGATGGGTTGGCCAGTTTCATGATATCCATTGCAACCCTCTTGTCTGGTGGGATGGCCCAACACATGTTAGTGTCCTGCCTCATGGTATGGGGCCCCAGCATTGAGACAATATGATAAAACATAGCACATTTCATTCGGACTATCTCCAACCACTGCTGGTCATTCCAAGGCATAGATCTATAGATTCATAGATGCTATGGTCAGAAGGGACATCAATAGATCATCGATTCCGACCCCCTGCCTAGGCAGCAAAGAGTGCTGGGGTCAGATGACCCCAGCTAGATGCTTATCCAGCCTTCTCTTAAAGACCCCCAAGGTAGGGGAGAGCACCACCTCCCTTGGAAGCCCATTCCAAATTTTGGCCACCCTTACCGTGAAGAAGTTTTTTTCCTGATATATAGACTAAATCTGCTCTCTGTCAGTGTGTGACCATGTTACCCCAAGAGGCACCCTGGTGAACAGAGCATCTCCAATCCCTTGCTGCATCCCCCTAATGAATTTGTAGGCAGCCACAAGATCACCTCTCAGCTTTCTCTTGAGGAGGCTGAAAAGGTCCATGTTCCTCAGTCTCTCATCGGACGGCTTGTCCTCTAAGACCCTAACCATATGAGTGGCCCTTGTCTGGACCCTCTCAAGTCTATCAACATCCTTCTTGAAGTACAGTGCCCAAAACTGGATGTAGTACTCCACCTGTAGTCTGACCAATGCTGCATAGAGGGGAAGTATCACCTCCTTGGTTCTATTTGTCATGCATCTGGTGATGCATGATAAAGTGCAGTTAGCTTTGCTGATGATTTCGTCACACTGATGACTCACATTCAACTCAGGTTCTGCTATGACTCTGAGGTCCCTTTCTGCTTCTGTAGTGCTGAGAGGGTCATTTCCCAACCAGTAGGTGTGCTGGCTATTTTTGCACCCTAGGTGTAGCACTCTGCACTTTTCCAAGTTCTACTGCATCCTACTGTGTACTGCCCAGTTTTCTAACCTGTTCAGGTCTGCCTGCAATCATTCCCTACCTTCGGGGGTGTGCACTTCACCCCACAGTTTACTATCATCCACAAACTTGGACAGAGAACACTTCCCACTCACATCCAAGTCACTGATGAAGATACTGAAGAGTACAGTTCCAAGGACCTAACCCTGTGGGACCCCACTACCCATATCCTTCCAGGTCGATACCAACCCGTCTACTACCACTCTCTGGGTGTGACCACCAAGCCAATTTGTCACCCATTGGACCTTGTAAACATCTATGTCACAACCTCTTTATTTATGAGTATAGGGTGAGATACCATATTGAAGTCCTTGCTAAAGTCCAAGAAAATGACATCCACCTCTACTCCTGCGTCTAAGCATTTTGTGACCCTGTCATAAAACAAAACCAGATTGGTCAGGCATGATCTACCTGCTACAAACCCATGCTGGTTTCCCTGCTGCATTATTTTTTTCCTGCTGGACTCTCACAAATATGATCCTTCATAATCTTTTCAAAAACCTTTCCAAGTAGGGAGGTGAGACTGACTGGCCTATATTCAGATCCTCCTTCCTCCCCTTCTTGAAAATAGGGACCACATTGGCCATTTTCCAGTCCTCTGGGACCTAACCTGAGCACCACAAGCACTCAAACAGCCATGCCAGTGGTTCTGCTAAGTCATCATCATTATTTGCTCCCACCAGTCTGAGGTGCTCTCATGGGTCCATACTATGCAGATTCTGGCCCTCCTCAGGTTTATCAACAGAGCCCAGTCAACTTCCACTTATTTGATTTCCTCTGGGTATTCTACGTCCTCTGGGTACCTGTATTGGCATTAAGTGCTGTTAAAGCAGGAACACAACTTGCCAGTGAAAACTCTAGTACAGTTCCTATCCTTCTCAGGCACTGTAGCAGTAATCCCCAGGTAAACAGCTTTTGCAGAAGCAGTACTGCCACATCTGCCTCTTCCTCCTACATACTCATGTCCTCCATATTCTCTATGTTGGAGGACTCTTCACTGTGTTGTTCTCCATCATCATGCATTTCATCCTCATTCTCCATTTTGCTCCTCTTCATCAGCAGTGGCTTCTCACCTGTCTACACCAAGTGGGGGGCAGGGACTGTAGGGTGCTCTGTGGTCTGGAGCTTGGTGTAGCTGCTTTTTCAACACTTCAGCCCAGCACCCCAGGGCATTAGGGATTTTGTTCACCCTTTCATCCTGAGCTTAGCAGCCACTCCTGTTCTGATCTAATCTTTCTCATTAACTAGATAAGCATGCCTTAAGAGGTCATCTGGCTACTTCCAATCAATTAATGGTGTGATAAAAAGAGTAATATGCTACAAAGTAATTCCACAAAATATGTGTAATAACTGTGTAGCTGCTTCCTATCATGCCATGAATTAAATATGTGGCCAGAGGCCCCTGAGGCTTGGAGCCCCATTAGCTGATCAGAGCTCCCAGCACCTTCCAGATCCATGTGCCCTCCCAATCCTGGGAGCTCCCAGCTGAGGTGGGCTCCCACCCCCTGCAGCTGGAAGTACTGCTGTACCTGAAAGCCTGCATCATCTGTGTTGTCCCAGCCAGAAGGGTGCATGAAGCACTTCCACAGATGGAAGATCACATCTAGAAGAATATTTGAGTTGACTGACCAGTTATGAAGCTTACTTTTCAACATTGGGCACAATTATGCAAATATAGCTTGTCAGTGAAGGAAGGGAATATGTGATCTAGATGTGGGGGAAGGTAGAACTGGGTGGAATGTTAGGGCTGTGTTTCTCCTGATTATCTTTAAGGTTTGTAAATGTGATGATGAACAAAATAAGGACAGGGTATGTATGGTGTTACTAAAAAGACTGTATAAAAACTGGACTTGTGCATGCTGTCCACATGTTTGCTAGGATTCAAACAACATTTTAAATAAAATAGTCCCATTTAAAGTAGCACCATGGTCAGGGAACCTCAGTCCACTGGAACTACTCCATAAAACTGTGTGGAAACTGTGTAGAAGTGGGAAATTTCCTAATAGGCCTAAGCAAAGAATCCTCTTCAGGTGAAACTGGTTTAGCCTAACAGTCTAATTGTAGGGGATTCAGGTACAGCTCTTTTGGAGCACTCCTGACCAGGAAGGATCACTGAAAAAAAAATGGCTGCATGCAGAATATAGCTCAACTGTTTTTTGGAACCTAGCAAGTGTTGCAAAGCATTGTAACATGTTGTCATAGATTAATCCTGTTGTTATAACTTGTTAATTTCCTGCCTTTTATCTTGCCCTTATTTTTTATCTTAAAAGTGCTATCTAGCCACAGTAATACATATATACCCTTAAGTGTCCAGTATTAGCTAAACTGCCCATTAGTCAGGTCAAAATGGAACAGATCAGTAAAAATTGCCTTCAGTCTTCATATTTGATTCTTTTCTTGAGGGTGTTATCAGATTTGCCCGTCACTTTGGGGTGTGTTCATGTATTAAGGGTACGTTTCTGGGGGTCTCTGTAATTCTGTCAATGTGCTGCTTGTGTTACTTGTGTTTCTATATGAAGCTGTATCTCTCCCATCTGCAAGTCCTCACCCCCAATAGAGCTATCTTGCAGGACTCAATTTGAATGTGGCTGGGCTCCTCCAACCACTGAATCAGTCAAACACATGTACGCATATACACACACAGATCAACAGGATATGCCTGAGCTAGGCTGGGTTATTTACCATTGACAGGCTAACACCCTCATATGCTTGTACTCAGTTTATCAGGGCAACAATAAAATGCAGGCAGACACAAGCACACAGGTTAACAGAGCACACCTGAATCAGGCCAGACTATTCAGCGTTGAAAGGCTAACACCGTCATGTGCCTTAAACTCAGTTCATCCCTCATTTCAGCAAGACAATAATAAATTCAGGTAGACACATACACACATGCTAACAGAATACGTCTGAGCAGGCTGGGTCTGATCAGCACTTTCAGCTGATACTCTCATGTGCCTCAAAACTCAGCACATCACAATCTCTTGTCACAATGGTCCTAGTAGTAACTCCCTTGATGAGCAGACCCCACTGTGTTTTTGGGCATTACAGGGATCTTTTGCTTAGGTAAAAGAAGTGTTGCTGGAGAGCAAATGGGGAGTTCAAGGGGAAGAAAGAGTGCTGAGGTTCATAGAGAAATTATAGCAACAAGCTTGACCATAAAAGTTATTTATTGCCAGGTATACAAACTTATGATGATACCAGTAATAATAGCCATACAAGAGAGAGACAAATAAACAGTTACAATATCAAATAGTTTGAATTAAGGTTTTGGGGAAGTCTAGCTCGAGTTTGACTAGCAAAAGTCAGGTTTAAAAAGCTGTGCCTGGAGTAAGAGAATAAAAGTCAGATTCCTGGAGTCAGAGAGAGAGAGAGAGAGAGAGAGAGAGTGAGTGAGTTGGGGTCTCACCACTCAGTGAAGCTTGCACCAGTTGAGGTTCCCAGGTGCTGTTGGAGCCAGCAGACAGGCAGAGTCCTCAATATGATCAATAGAGAGATTCCAGGCAGAAAAGGAGTGGAACTGGTGCAGCTTTGGATCCAAGCACCAGGACAGACACTTGTGTTTGGGTAGGGGTTTCTGTAGAGAACTAACAATGTCTCAAGGGAGAACACTAGGTTTGTTTAGGGATAAACAATGGTTTATATGCTGGATAATAGGAATTGATCACTGCTGGCTATACGTGGCATTACTCTGAGGGAGCTCACAATACAGACAGGAAGATTCAGTGTTTTGGATACCAATAGAGGAGTCATTACTAGAATTGGTCTGATAAATGTTGAGCTGGGTGTATGTAGATGTGGGTTGATTAACATTTGGAGCAAGGATTCCCCATCATGCAGTGCTTCCCTGCTTTTCTGATCCCAGAATTCAGTGTGGCCCTTGCCTTGGAATCTCTGTTCTGCTTCCTGAATGTTAATGAAGGTGCATGCCTGTTCCATGTCCCATTTAACTGAGTTATCATCTGGTTCCATCTTGGATGCAAATGAGACCAGGGGAGCTGCTTCACTCTTATAACCCTTGTCTGGAGGGCTTTAGGTGCGTCTCCCACTGCATCTTCTTTGTCTTCTGTAAGTCCTTCCTCTATCCTCTAATCAATTCTTGTGTTGCCCTGCGGGGTCAGGCCAAGTCTCAGGATCTCAATATTGAGCTGTTAGACAGAAGGGTGTAACACAATTGCACATATACAAACACACAAATCAATTAGGTGCATACACACACACACACACACTACCAACTTAGGCACATACACATCCAAACCAGCCTAAGCACATGCATACCTATCACCAATTCAAGCACATACACTATACTCCCGAAAAGTTAGATGAAAATCATTTGACCATTCCCACACTCTCAGGACACATACACAGATCACTAATTCATATATCATGCACCAAATTACATATATATATATATATAATTGTTTATATATATATATATATATATATATATATATATATATATATACACAACCCACCTACACATAGGTAAGTTCCTAACTTGAATGGTACGGTATTTATGTGTGTGCTTGGGGTACCTGGGATACTTGGGTGAAGGTTAAGGTGAGAAAAATAGTTAAAGTGTAGGGAGTGAAAGTTGCCAGAACTGGGATTAGAACCACTGAACTGGAGAGAAGCTGAGGCTTGGAGTTACTTAAGGTAGATTGGGGCTGGAAGCTGAGGCAGACAGCTGAGATACTGGGTGGGGGGCAGATAAGTGGTGACAAGGAGGAGACAGCCAGGAAAGAGAAAGCAAGGCAGAAACCTGGGAGCTTGGGGCTGGAAACAGTCTGACAGCTTAGAGATTGGGGCTGCAGATAAATGGTGGCAAATAGGAAACAGTCAGGAAACAGACAAAAACCCAACTCAGGGTTTCAAAATAACAGGTTTGTTAAACAAACAACACACTACACAGCCCCATGAAGTTATTGGCTTACACACACACACTTACACACACACAAAAGCACTCACAATGGCAGCAGGAGAAAGAGATTCAGTGGAAGGGTTCGAGTCCAGGTAGGGAAGAGAAGCAGAGTCCAAGTCCTTGGTTGAAGAGGGGGTGGTAGCTACCTATCCAGGATGGAAAGGGGTCCTTGTCCAGCAGGTGTTGTCCGGAGTAGGCTCACCGGCAGGGCCTCTGAGTGCATAGGTGGTATGGCATGGTGCTGGTCCAGATGGAGAGGGTGTACCAAGGAGTCAGTCTTTACTACCCCTTTTTATGGGGCATTCTACCTCTGATCTCCTATGGGGAGGGCCTGTCCAGGCAATGTCAGTCCTGTTACAGAGGGATCCAGGTGTTCTTACTGAGCATGTGCAGATTAGCCCAATGGTGGGTTGCCTCATCTTTTGTTTCTTGAATGCTGATGGTGGTTACAAGGGCTGGGTCCTTGTTCCAGGTATTGGTGTTGATGGTTCAGTCATTCACAGGGAGCTATTTTTAGACCTACTGCTATTGTCTCTCAAGTACCCTCATTCATCTCCATTCATTCAGGAACCAAGTTACATAAGAGGGGTAGTATGAGTTATAGGTTACACAACTGGGCATGGGGATAAGATGGAGGCTTGACATTACAAGATGGAAACTTGACATGACTTATACTAACTGACATATATAGGCCTAAAACAGTAATCACATAATATAAAAGTAGTAAAAAAAAAACACAAAAACCCCCCCCAAAAACAAAAAAATCAATACAAACATAATAATTATCACTTATAAAACAGTGGGTATCGATATCAAAATAGCAGGGCACTTATTTGCAAAGAGGGGAGAGAAAAATAAAACTTACTACCTAAAATAAAATGTTAAAGTTTATTCTACATCTTAGCTGACGTACATTTATTTATGGGGAACAGAGAGAGAGAGAAAAAGTCAGAAATGGTTGGGGAAGGGGAGGGAATGCATTTTAAAATAAATTTTAAAAAATGGGGGTATTACTACACTTGTTCAGGCAGAGGTGGGGAGGGGCAGAGTTCTTTGTGAGTCAGACAGGCTGCATACTGTGCCAGGGTTCCCCAAGAACACAGAGCTGAGTGGTAGCAAGGGATATGTCATAGGAAAGTAAGCCTCAAAGGAACCTCACAAGCAGCCCTGCTACACATTCAAATTAAAGCTGAATAGACAGAATAGGGTGCATTTCATTAGAAATACTATCAGGTAAAATATGCTGAGTATCCTCCAGAAAAAAAAATGAACCACTAACCATAATAATATAATTTGGACCATTACAACTGAAGGCCTATCTAAATGATCTAGCATTAGGTTCTGATTACCTTCAGGTGGGTGTATGATGTAAATGTGAAAAGGAAATAAGTTTTTTCCCATCATCAGTGTACCCACTCTACAGGATGAGAAGAACTGCATTTACAGCTTTCAGACTGCTTCATAACTGCTCCACTTAGTTTCATAGTTTCTAGTTTCATAGTTTCTAGGGTTGGAAAGGACCTGAACAGATCATCAAATCCAACCCCCAGAGGTAAATGGGGACCCTAAGCATTTACGTATGATATGGTTAGGTAGAGACATAGGTAGGATAACTATAGACATTGAAAGTGCTTGACTTTAGGAAGGCTAAATTCAGTGTGCTCAGGAGTGTAGTCAATGACACACTGCAGGATAGGAGTATTGGTGAGATGGGAGTCCAGGAAGGGTGGTTGTTCCTAAAGGAGGCAATCCTTCAGGCTCAGTGGGAGACAATCTCAGTAGGAGGGAAAAGGAGGAAAGGAGCCAAAAAAACTTCCTTGGCTAAACAGGGAAATCCAGGGCAGTCTAAGGGCAAAAAAGAAGGCATATGGTCAGTGGAACAAGGGGGAAGCTACCAAGCAGGAGTATACCTACTTTGCCCACACTTGCATGGAGGCAGTTAGAAAGGCCAAAAAAATACAGAGCTGGGGCTGGCAACACAAATTAAAGTCAGCAAAAAAGTCTTTTTTTAGATATGTAGGGAGTAAAAGGAAGGCTCAGGGCAGCATAGGACCCCTACTAAACCAGAAGGAGAAATTAGTGACAGGCAGGGGGAGCAAGGCTGAGCTATTCAATGAGTTTTTTGCCTCAGTGTTCTTGAACAGGGGTCAAGAAAAATATCCTAATGGGCTCTTAGATGGGCATCAGAGGGCCACCAGCCCATGAACTGTTGACATTGACTTGGTGCAGAGTCACTTGAATGGACTGGATGTGTTCAAGTCAGCAGGCCCAGCTGAGCTGCACCCAAGAGTACAGAAAGAATTGGCCAGTGTCATAGCAGAACCACTGTCATGGCTGTTTGAGCTCTTGTGGCACTCGGGTCAGGTCTGGAGGACTGGAAAAGGGCCAATTTGGTCCCTATTTTCAAAAAGGGAAGGAAGGAGGATCCGAGTAATTATAGGCCAGTCAGTCTCACCTCCATCCTTGGAAAGGTCTTTGAAAATATTATGAAGGATCATCTCTGTGGCAGTCCAGGGGGAAAAATAATGCAGCAGGGAAACCAGCATGGGTTCATAGCAAGTAGATCATTCCTGACCAATCTCATTTCATTTTATGACAAGGTCACAAAATTATTAGATGCAGGAGTAGAGGTGGATGCCATTTTCTTGGATTCTAGCAAGGCCTTTGATACGATACCTCATCCCATTCTCATAAATAAATTAAGCAGCTCTGACATAGATGTTTACATGGTCCAGTGGGTGGCAAATTGGCTTAGTGGTCACACCCAAAGAGTAGTAGTAGATGGGCCGGTATCGACCTGGAAGGATGTAGGAAGTGGGGTCCCACAGGGTTCAGTCCTTGGAACTGTACTCTTCAATATCTTCATCAGTGATTTGGATGTGGGTGGGAAGTGTTCAAGTTTGCAGAAGATACAAAATTGTGGGGTGAAGTACATACTGCAGAGGGTTGGGAACAATTGCAGGCAGACCTGGACACGTTAGGAAAGAGGGAAGTACACAATAGGATGCAGTACAACAAGGACAAGTGCAGAGTTCTACATCTAGAGTGCAAAAATAGCCAGCACACCTACTGGCTAGGAAGTGACCCTCTCAGCAGTACAGAAGCACAAAGGGATCTCGGAGTCATAGCGGACTCCAAGATGAACATGAGTCATCAGTGTGACGAAATCATCAGCAAAGCTAACTGCACTTTATCATGCATTACCAGATACATGACAAATAGAACCAAGGAGGTGATATTTCCCCTCTATACAGCATTGGTCAGACTACAGTTGGAGTACTACATCCAGTTTTGGGCACTGTACTTCAAGAAGGATGTTGATAGACTTGAGAGGGTCCAGACAAGAGCCACTCATATGGTTAGGGTCTTACAGGACAAGCCATCTGAGGAGAGACTGAGGGACATGGACCTTTCCAGCCTCCTCAAGAGAAGGCTGAGTGGTGATCTTGTGGCTGCCTACAAATTCATTAGGGGGATGCAGCAAGGGATTGGAGATGCTCTGTTCACCAGGGTGCCTCTTGGGGTAACATGGTCACACACTGACAGAGAGCAGATTTAGTCTATATATCAGGAAAAACTTCTTCACAGTAAGGGTGGCCAAAATTTGGAATGGGCTTCCAAGGGAGGTGGTGCTCTCCCCTACCTTGGGGGTCTTTAAGAGAAGGCTGGATAAGCATCTGGCTGGTGTCATCTGACCCCGGCACTCTTTGCTGCCTAGGCAGGGGGTTGGACTCGATGATCTGTTGTGGTCCCTTCTGACCCTATCATCTATGAATCTATGGATACAGAAGGAGGCTAGCTAAACAGAAGAGAAAAGAGAGAAGGGAGGAGGTTTGCTATGTCCTCTAACTGAGATAACATCTATAGAAATAATATTGATTACTTAGGACCAAGTTTTCATCATTGTGAATCTCCTATGTCTCACAGTGACTTCAGTTTAAGTTTTGAATATTCCACACTTAAGGAAAAAAATCAAGCCCAGTTTGCTTTTGCAGCCAGTATTTCTGAAGGTCCTGGACAATCTAATGTGTATAAAGTAACAAAACAGAGTGCTCCTGTCCTAGTATTGTTGCTCCAGTACCATGAAGAATGACAAGTCATGCTTTTGAATTAGTTTCAGCCCCTCTTTCTTTATGAATACTGTGGCCATGTGGGGGTAACTAACAAAATCTCTCTCCTTGGGGCTCGTCAGCCATGCCTTGATGTAATGGAAGAATAAGAAGTTAATTCCCCAACGAGAGATGATGTAGTATATCACCTCTGAAGCAGGATAAAAGTAAACTGGTTTATTAGTGAATTCCCAGCGGATTGTGGATAACCCTGGCTGTTCTCACCATGTGCTGTCTTCCTTTGCCCTCTACCACCATGCAACCCACTCCCCTGAGCCTGTCACCTCACTTCCAGCCTCACTCTCTCTCCTTCCCTCACAGATGTCAGCAGATTCTTCCTCCATGAGACCTTCTGTTTACCAGAGGATCAACCTGGTAAATATATCCCCTCTCTCTTTCACCTCTTTGCTTCGCCAGCCACTGTGGTTACCTTCACCCAGTCAGCCAGTCTTATCAGCAATTTATTCCAGGACTGGATTTGTCACTCCTTGCTTTCCCCACTGACTCTCCTCAAGCTGTGCCCCAGGGGACAAAGAATAGCCCCCTGCCATAGACTTTAATAGTTGTTGGCTCTTAATCAGGCAACATTCACCCCTAGTGTGCTCCCTCTTTCCAGTGGTGCCTACTAAGTAATTATCCTTGCCCTGTCCCTGACCCGACTCTCTCCCACACTTGCAACTTTGTAGCACCAAAGGAACAGGGCTGTTCCTTGCCCTGTAATAAATACAATGTATATTCTATTTGCAATGGTATTCCTGCAATCCAGTTGCCCTGTGGGGTCAGGCCAACTCCCAGGATCTCAATACTGTGCTGTTAGACAGGAGGGTGTAACACAATTGCACATATACAAACACACAAATTAATTAGATGCATACACACACACACACACATACACACATTACCAGCTCAGGCACATACACATCCAAACTAGCCTAGGCATATGCATACCTATCACCAATTCAAGCACATACATGATACACCCCAGAAGTTAGACACAGATCACTAATTTGTATATTATACACACAATGCCATACACACACACACACACACACACACACCACCTACATATACACACAGGTAAGCTCCTACTTTGGATGGTACAGTGTGTATGTGTGTGCTTGGGGTACCTGGGATACTTGGGGGAAGGTTCAGGTGAGAGAGAGAGTTAAATTGTAGGGAGTGAAAGTTGCCAGAACCAGGATTAGAACTGGTAGACTAGAGGGGCCTGGGCTGAAGAACTGAGGCTTTAGGTTAATTGATCTTAATTGATTAAAAGACAACACCCAAAGCCTACAGAACAGGGGAGTGATGCCAGCACAGAGGCTGGGATTGGAGCCAGAGCTACAGGGGAGCTGAAAAGGTAGGTGGGGAGAGGGAAAATGGGACTAAGGGAAAGTGTGAGTATTAAAGAGGGGTCCTGGGTGTGGGGAGCCAGAAGATGGCTCTGGGGCAGCTAGAGAAGTTGCAGGGAGTGACAGTAGGTCCTGGGAGCTGGAGAAAGGCTCCAGCTGCTGGACAAAACTGCAAGACAGCCACGAGGAGCTGGGTAGCTACGGGGGGGGGGGGGGGGACTACAGAAGATGTGGGGAAAGCCTGAAAACAGAGAGATGGACAACAGAAAATCACAGGAAAAGCGACAGGAGATACTGAAAGGCAGCGGGAAAGCAGAGAAAGGCAGCAGAAAGTCACAGTGAAAAGGCAGTAGGAATTGAGAAGAGATCGGGAAACTAGTGGAGAGGGGTGGGGGCTGGAGATGAGAGAGAGAGAGAGAGAGAGAGAGAGAGAGAATGAGGCTGGAATTTAAGATAAGGAAGGGGCTGGGATTCAGTAAAACATGACCCAACTCAGGGTTGCAAATGACAGTGGTTCTACTGAACAGGGGAGATGGTGACACAATGTCTTATTGGTTCCCTTGCACCCCCCCCCCCACACACACACACCCACACAATGGCAGCAGGGGTTAGAGAGGCTCAGTGGAAGGACTAGAGTCCAGGTGGGGAAAAGAAGCAGAGTCCAAGTCCTTGGTTGAAGAGTGTGTGGGGGGGGGGGGCGGGGGTGATAGCTACCTATCCAGGTTGGAAAGGGGTCCTTGTCCAGTAGGTGTTGTCCAGAGTGGGTCGCCAGCAGGGCATCTGGGGTGGATAGGTGGTGTGGCATGGCACTGGTCCAGATGGGGAGGTCATCCTTCTGGGTCTGTCTCCACTACCTCTTTTTATAGGGGCAGCCCTTGTGTGACCCTAGTGACAGGAGGCATGCCCAGGCAAGGGTGATCCCCTGGCGCATTAACCATGTGTGCTCCATGCAGGGATGTGCAGTTTCAGGTGTCTGTAATGGTGGGGTACAATGGTCGAGTTGTTGATTCTGCAGGGTCTTTTGCCTTTCAAATGCTGGGTTCTTGTCTCTGTTCCTGGGTGAGGTCTGTGGTTCCTGGATAAATCAATGCAAGGTGATGGCCCAGCTGTTACAGGCCATTCAGTAGAGACCTGCTACCATTGTATTTCAATCATTCTCATTCATCCGGGAACTGATTTACATGGGAGGGGTATGTGACTCATACAGTTTCAACATGGGATGCCCAGGCAGAGAACTCAAGATGGAGGCTTGACATATAAAATGGAAACTTGACATAATTTTGGTTCACTTACAAACACAGGCCTAAAGCATACAATATCCATATGAAACAAGAAAAATCAATACAAAAATGATAATAATACAATATACAACAGTAAAAATCAACACAAACCTAATAATTATAGAATATAAAACAGTGGATATCCAAAACCAAAAACTTGCTACCAAAATAAAAATGTTAAAGCTTATCCTAAGTCTGAGCTCACTTATGGTTGTCTATAGGGAATAGAGAGGGAGAGAAAAAGTCAGAAATGGTTGGGGAAGGAGAGGAATGCATTTTAAAATAAATAAAAAAAGAAAAACTGGGGGTTTTGCTATGATCCTAAAACTAGTAACTTATTTTACTTTTGAATGGTGATACTATCCATCTGTTCACAATTGAGACTTGTTATTTTATATACAGTGGGTATATTTATATTAGTAATTTATTGATATTAGTATTTATTAATATTAGTATTTATATACTATGTGTGAGCTTAATGCACTTATTCCTCCAGAGGTTTTTTTTGCGCATAGCAATGCATGTGTAGATGCTGCCCCAGCTAGCTGGGCTACAGGGTTGCTTCAGTGCGGGGCTTGCTAACAGGTAGCCCTTGTTCTGAGGCACCATGTGCCCAGGAACTGCTTGGCAGCACATGTAGACAGCTCTTGCTGGCTTGGCTACTCCTGAATTGTTCAAATACTGTGTCACGGCCAGCCCATCCCCTGCAGCATATGTAGATGGGAGAAGTAACTATTCCCCTCATCTCCATGTGCTGACAATTGGCTGTCTGAGGCACATGGTGCTTCAGCACAGGGGCTGCTTGACAGCTAGCCCCACATCAAGGAACCTTGTGCCCCAGCCTGACGAGGCGGCATTGCATGTGCACTGCTGTGTACAAAAAGCAACCCCCACCACAACAAACAAACAAACAAACTCTACAGCAGAGTAGTAACTATGTTTTACAAGACTACCCTACTGTGGCCTTTATTAGCTTTGTGCTCCTTAACAAGGGTGAATGTGTAGATGCTGAGACATTTACCTTGCAGTTAATTAGTCAGCTGCATGGTAAATATCTCATACCCAGTGTGCAGTTGTTTGAACCTTATTGATCTTTAGAAATGGTTAGGTGGGTCATTTTGCTGGGATCTCTTACCTCCCATAATTTAACAGCATGCTACATGCCCTTATTTTTTCCCAGGTAACACAATAAGGCCCAGACTTAAGACACAATGGATATGACACTTCTGTTTCTGTGGCATAAACATGTGTCACTATGCTACCAAGTAATGCAACTGTTCTAAATTGCAGATAAGCTTAGTTTTAGGTAATGGCATAACATATAATGTTAAATTTGACAGTAGAATAACCAGTTGATAAGAATTCACCTCAGTATTGTGAACAGTAGTTGAGTTGTATGGGGGTTATATTTTTTAGTTGAGTTCCTTGTATACTTTTTCTTCCTCTGACAGTTATTACTTCAAGAATGAGGATTTTAATTCTTCATACACTTTGTAAAAAGTCAGCAGTATAGTGCTATTTTGACCTTTTCAGTGCTCTTTATTTTAATGGGTTACTGTTCGTGTTCTCTACTTTTACAGCATTTATAACCTGTGCAGAGAGAAGAGAGCATGGTCAGCTAGTCAAAAACAACCTATGTAAAAGGTTATAGGGCAAACATAGATTTTATGGGGTATTTAATGTTTTAGCTATCATCTTAGAGGCTATGATTTTAAAGGAAATGGAAAATGGCAGAAACACTTACTGGAAAATGAATTGTGTGGCCCCACTCACAGTTTTTACTAGGTTGCCCTGTAAAGATTATGCAGTGTGAAGATCCTAAATTGGTGTTTATCCATATTTCTCCAGAGAAAGGATCTGCGAGTAAATTGAACATGTTTGAGACATTTGTCAGACATTAAAAGATAATAACTTACAAAAAATGTATGTAGTAAAATGAAACTGTTTAATATACTACTTAGAAGATGCATTTTACTTGGAACCAAAACTGGAAAGGAATGTTAAAAGTTACAATGAAAAATGAAAAAAAAAAATTTTCTGTCAAAATAAGTTTTATATCAAATTGTTGGAATAAAAACTCAATTTGAAGCCCTTTCTTCAGCTTCAAACCATGCTTAAAGCAGATATTGGTGTTTGTGACATCAGGCTGCTACCATGATGTAACAAATCATGAGATTATGAGACATCCTGTATTCTTCAAAGCACGTTACATCCCTTGAGCTCTTTAAACTCTTGAGCTCTAATTGCATATGCTAAGAAGCAAGCAGAAACAGCAGTCAGAAAATATTTACATCTGAAAAATCCGTATTTACAGGCCAGAGCTAGTACAGGAAAAAGGTATCACATCCTTTCAAGCATTTAATATTCTGAAAGTACCCAGTATTCTGCAATTATTTTTCTTTATTTAGTTTTAATGACATGAAATAGGTTTAATAATAACATGATTTTAGAAATCAGGGACTTGGGATAAGTCTGAAAAGCACTGTACAGCTCAGATACAGGAAGCAATAAAGCCACAGTTATGCCTAATTCAATTGAATTAAAAGAACTTTAGAACTGTTGAAAGATGCTAAGAAGAGTTCCACCTTCCATGTTAGTGATAAAGAAAATGTAAACATCTAAATAGCCACTGTCCCTTTCTCATAGAGCCATTCTTGTTTTTAAAAAAATGTAATTGTACTTGTAAAACTCTGACCAATGCAATGTCACTTAGTGTCAACTTGTGTCTAAATTTAGGATTAGGTTATTGAGGCTGATTACATTCTGCTGGAGACAAACTATGTCATACTAAAAAATAACTAGGTTTCTTGCCCCTGCCACTCATCTTGCAATGCTATTCTAGAACGTCAGTCATTTTTCCCCTCTGATTTCCAACCTAAATTTATTTATACACACTTAATATCTCTTTTTTTTTCTTATACCACTGTTCTCCTTTAACTTTGTTTCATAGATTTCATAGATTTCATAGACATTAGGGCTGGAAGGGACCTCGAAAGATCATCGAGTCCAGCCCCCCGCCCAAAGGGCAGGACATCAGCTGGGGTCATAGGATCCCAGCAAGATAAGCATCCAGTTTCATCTTGAAGGTGTTCAATGAAGGCGCTTGAACCACCTCCGGTGGCAGGCTGTTCCAGACCTTGGGGGCTCGGACAGTAAAGAAATTCTTCCTCATGTCCAGCCTGAAACGATCTTGTAGTAGTTTGTGACCATTCGACCTAGTCGTCATCCCTTGGGGCGCTCTGGTGAACAAACGTTCCCCCAGATACTGGTGGTCACCCCGATAAACTTGTAGGTGGCCACCAGATCACCCCTGAGCCTGAACTTTTCCAGGCTAAAGAGCCCCAGGGCTCTCAGCCTGTCATCGTAGGGTCTGCTTCCCTGACCTCTGATCATGCGCGTGGCTCTTTTCTGGACTCTCTCAAGCTTCTCCACGTCCTTTTGGAATTATGGAGCCCAAAACTGGACGCAGTACTCCAGCTGCGGCCTCACTAAGGCCGAGTACAGGGGGAGAATGACGTCCTGGGATTTGCTTGAGAAGCATCTATGGATGCAAGCCAGTGTTTTGGTCGCTTTACTAGCCGCAGCATCGCATTGCAGTCTCACGTCCATCTTGTGGTCAATGATGACCCCTAAGTCTCTTTCTTCCATAGTGCTAGCCAACATAGCACTGCCGAGCCTATAAGGAGGCTGCGGGTTTTTTTTCCCAAGGTGGAGAACCTTGCATTTATCGGCATTGAACACCATCAGATTCTCGTCCGCCCACTTGCTGAGCCTGTCCAGGTCAGCCTGGATCATCTGCCTGTCTTCTGGTGTGGATGTTTTGCTCCAAAGTTTGGTGTCATCTGCGAACTTGGCCAGTCCGCTTCTGACTCCAGTGTCCACATCATTAATGAAGATGTTGAACAGTATGGGTCCAAGGACAGAGCCCTGGGGGACCCCACTGGTCACAGGACACCACGATGAGTGACTTCCACCAATTACTACCCTCTGGGTCCGACCCTGGAGCCAATTTTCCAGCCAGTGGATCGTGGAGGACCCAAGGTGAAAATTGGCCAGTTTCTCCAAGAGACGATCATGGGACATCAGATCAAAGGCTTTTTTGAAGTCAAGATATATGACATCAATCTCATCTCCCTTGTCCAGGTGATAGGTCACCTGGTCGTAGAAGGAAATGAGATTGGTCAAGCAAGACCTACCCGCAACAAACCCGTGCTGGCTATCCCTTAAGATGTTGGTGTCGGCCAGTCCATCAAGGATGGCCTCCTTAAAAAACTTTTCTAAGATCTTCCCTGGGATAGAAGTCAGGCTAATGGGCCTATAGTTAGCCGGATCCACTTTCCTCCCTTTCTTGAAGATAGGCACCACATTGGCCTTCTTCCAGTCTTCGGGCACTACACCAGAGTGCCAAGAGTTTTCAAAGATCCGCGCTAGAGGCTGGGCTATGATGCTCACCAGCTCCTTTTGTACCCTGAGGTGAAGATTGTCAGGGCCGGCTGACTTGAAGGTATCCAGCTTCTCAAGATGTTCCTTCACGAAGTCAGCATTAATGGAGGGCAGGGGATCACCCTCACCCGGACTTCCCGGCCCTGTAGCGGGCATGGGCGTCCCATGGGGCTGATGAAAGACTGACGCAAAGTACCTATTTAATAGGTTGGCTTTTTCCTGGGCGTCAGTTGTCAGTTGCCCCATCTGGTTCAGCAGGGGTCCAACGTTGCCCCTGCTTTTCCTCCGGCTCCCCACATATCTGAAAAAGGACTTTTTATTGTCCTTGATGCTCAAAGCTAGCTGGATTTCAGTTGCAGCCTTGGCTTTCCTGGTCTGCTCCCTACAGGACTGGACCAGTGCAGAATAATCCTCCTTGGAGGTGACTCCCATCCTCCATCCTTTGTAGGCCTTTCTTTTTAGCCTCAGGAGGTCTGCTAGGTCCCTGGAGAGCCAGGGGGGCTGCTGTGCCCTCTTGCTGCCTTTCCTCTGAGATGGAATAGACTTAGTTTGTGCATTGAGGATCGCTCCCTTGAGGAGCAACCACTCTTCTTGAACTCCCCTCTCCCTGTGGTCACAGTCCCTTAGGGCCTCACTGGCAAGCCTCCTGAGCTTGTCAAAGTCAGCTTTCCTGAAGTCAAGGACTTCCTTGTTGCTGACCGACTTGCCAGCTTTTCAGCGGATGGTGAAGGTGATCAGCTCGTGGTCGCTGTCACCCAGCTTCCCATCGATCACTAGGTCACCGACTAGGTCATCCCCAGTAGCCAGTACCAGGTCGAGCAGCGCTTTGCCTCTCGTTGGCCCATAGACTTCTTGAGTCAGGTAGAGGTCATCCACGCATGAGAGGAAGCTCTGCGACCGCTCAGATTTTGCTGAGCGATCCTCCCACGAGATGTCCGGGTAATTGAAGTCACCCATGACAACCATGGTCCTGGAGCAAGCTGCCTCAGCCAGTTCCTGTGCAAACTCCTGGTCGAGCTCAGGACTTTGGGTGGGAGGTCTGTAATAGACTCCCACCATTGTGTCCCCTGTGCCGTGTTCCCCACGGATTTTAACCCAGAGGGTCTCCAGCCGTCCACCCTGGTCGCCAATATTGGCTTGCAGGGATGCGTAGCTTTCCTTAACATAGAGAGCTACACCCCTGCCCCTTTTCTCTACACGATCCCTCCTGTACAGGGTATAGCCATCTATCCCCGTGGTCCAGTCATGGGTGGAGTCCCACCAGGTCTCCGTTATGCCTATGACATCGTAATTGTTTGCACTGAGCAGGAGGATGAGCTCCTCCTGCTTATTCCCCAAGCTCCTGGCATTAGTGTACAGGCAGGCAAGTGCCCCCTGGGGGGCTCCTTCCTTGTCCACAGATTTTACCAAGGCTGGGGCCGGGGTGGGCTCCCTTGAATGCCGTGATCAGCTGGCTTTGCAAGGATTGCTCAGCGGGCCAGCAGTGGCGGTAGCCCCCCCGTCCCCCAACGGGCTTAGTTTAAAGCCCGGCAGAGCAGGTCAGCCAGTCTAGCTGAGAAGAGCCTCCTCCCTAGGGGAGAGAGGTGGAGACCATCTCTTCCCAGCAGCTCACTGCCTCTCTCGCCAAAGAGCGGGCTGTGGTCATGAAAGCCAAAGCCTTCCTGACGACACCAGCGCTGCAGTCTTTCTTTGACCACATAGATCCTCCTGTCCCTCCTCAGCCCATAGCCTGACACTGGGAGGATCAACGAGAACACCACCTGTGCCCCCAGACCCTTAAGCCCCGCTCCCAAATCCCTGTAGCGCCTCATGACCTTGCTGGGAGTGCTCTGAGCCGTGTCATTGGTGCCCACATGAATAAGGAGCGTGGGATAGTGGTCTGTGGGTTTGAGGAGTTTTGGGATCCTCTCCACAATGTCCAGGATGCGGGCCCCTGGGAAGCAGCAGACTTGCCAGGCTAAGGGGTCGGGGTGGCAGATTGGCTCCTCCATCCCCCTCAGGAGGGATTGTCCCACAACATACACCTTACGTTTTGTCTTGGGGAGAGCAGGGGCAGGAGCTGCAGTTAGGCCCATATTGCCTGTGGGGGCCGGCAACTCAGCAGGCTCTGCTGGGGCAGCAAGAGGTGCATACCTGTTGCTCAGTTCTGGTGGGGGAGGGGCCTTGGTGCGGTGGGCCTTAGGGCCCTTGACCACCTTGGTCTATGCCCCTGGCTGGACACAGCAGGAGGTCCCAGAGTCCTCCTTTGGCATGGAGGGAGACTGTGATCTACCCTCTGCCTCCCAGGGGAGAAGGGCCTGGCAGTAGGAGTCTATCTCCTGCTCGCAGTCCCTGATGGCACGCAGTCTCTGGATTGTGGCCTGGAGCTCCTCCAGCTGGCGCGCCAGAGACCCCAAAATGGAGCAGACCTCGCAAGGGGAGGTCACCATGCTCCCAGGCCCCAGAGCCTGAAAAAGGGACAGGCAGCCCCCGCAGCTGAGAGCCAGGGGCTCCATCTGCGTGGAGCCCGGAACCAGGGGCTCCGTCTGGGTGGCCATCTCTGAGGTGCCGGGGGGGGGGGGCCGCGGAGCCCGAGGGGACCCTTGGGGTGCGACGCGTGCCCATCCATGTCATGCCTCTGGAGGCTGGCTACGGCTGGGGCTGTCTACCCTGGGGTGTGCTCAGGCAGGGTCCGGCGCCCTCCCGCATGCCCTCCCGGGCGAACTCCACACTAACTCATGCGCCGGCAGAGAAGCACGCCTGTTTGCGCAGCCTGGTTGTGCGGCTCCGGTCGTGTGGCTCCCTGTGGGGCTGGGCGAAGTAGGGGCCTGGGCGGGGCTTGACCCGGCCCGGCTCCACTCAGCCGCCGCCTCCCACACACACACTAGGGGGTTAGCCCCCTCTCTCCACGGGACCTGCTTACCCCGGCGGTGCTGGGGGTCGGCGGGGGGCTCCGCAGCTGCTGGAGGGTTTCTGGGGGGCTTCAGAGTAGCGGGGGCGCAGTGAGCTATCACCCGCGTGTCTCTCGCCGCTCCCGCGTCTAACTGGGCTTTTTCCTGGTCGGCGGGCCCTTTTAAACTTGTTAATTATACATAGTTATAGCCGACAGCATGGATTATACTGTATTTCAAATATTTATTCTCTTCATAATTGCCGTTTTGTCTAAACTCTCTGCAAGACAAGAAGCATAATAGGAATGGGAACCCGTAGATCACTCGTCAACATTATATGGCAGGAAGACTTAGGATGCCTGTAGACATGTGGGGAGGCTGCTCCAATGTGCACATCAGAACAGACTCAATTAATTGAGTCTGCTGAAGCGTGTTAATTAAGATTCTCCAGCAGCCTCCACATCTCATGTATCAGCATCCCCGTGCTTCACAACAGCAGTGGGGGTGTTTTAACTAAAGCTTATCCAGTGAGCTGTAGTTAAAATGCCCCTGGTGCTGTTTGAACTGCAGAGACACTGATACATGAGATGCTGCAGGTGCTTTAATTAGTGCAACTCTTGGCGCTGCTCTAATTAAAGTCCCGTCCCTGCAACTCCCTCTGAAGCACGTGTAAAAATGCCATTAGAATCTAGTAACATTTTATCATCATACTGAGACCAGCTGAAGTGATGGAACTGGGCTCTTAACTTGTGAGCTATAGTGGGTGTATGTTCATGAGATGCTTAATGTGCAGTGGACTGATTGACTGCATTTTATAGTGTCATGGCAAAAACCAGGCTATTAGGCTAATGCACAGTAGTATTAGTCTATTGCACATTAACCATCATGAAAAAGTGTGTGATAGCACTAATGTTCAGTAGGGCAGCTTACTTCACATTTATTTAGTACTTCCTTTGGAAAGTACTAAATTTAATATGCAGTAGGCACTGTGCATTAATGAATGTCTAGGTGTGCCCAGTGATTAAAATACTTTGGAGAGCTCTTCACGTGAAGAAATACCTGAAAAATACCTGTTTTACTTTGAAGATGCCAGTGAATGAGGAATGGCAAGAACTTCTAAACTAAAATAAGAAAAAGAAACAAGAACAATTAAAAATACCTTTTAAAATGTGTAATTCCTGCCATATGATTGTACCAAGGGATGTGTTAAGATTAGGAGAATATTTTCAAAATAAACGGTATAGTAATTGGTCAAAAATATTAACACTCCAGATAATTACTTTTTCCTAATAACATATTGCAACCCCCCCCAAAAAACCCAGCAAACAAAAACAATCCCCCAAATGAAAAACAAGCTATGCTTCCATTCATACATATATTTGAACCTTAATTTAAGCCATCACTAGAAATGATAACTGAATAGCTTTACTGCAATAGTTCCAGCTTCTGGAAAATTTCACCAGTTGCCAAGGTTGGGATACACCTGTAAACCTGAAGTTGCCTATCCTAAGACCACCTGCTAGATCATCAAAGTAATTTTGTTTCTAGAATTATACTTACCGACAATTTTAATTTGATTTCACTGTTCAACTACAAAATCCATAAGAGGATGATTCTGAATTCAGGTTTAATATCTATATGGAATTCTCGTGTAGGAGTAATGCTAGCAATTCTGTGAAAAGAATATAGACACACATTTTCTTGTTTAAAAACATTTGTTATCCTACCAAGGGAAGGAAGGAAGAAAGGAAGGACTTTTAACTACTTTATTCAGGGGTTCAGAGATACAGAAAGGTTGGCTGCTTACAAAGCAAAAAACAAACAAATTACTATCAAACCAAGAACACCATGTCATTCATCACATCACACCATGACAGATACCTTCGCTACATTCCATGTTGTGTCTTACATGCTAGTTATGCGGTTGGACTGCCGGCCACACAATCATAACTATAAATAAACAATTCGTACCCTGCTCTATCCAATCATACACGTGACAATACCTTCAACTTCCCATACAAAAAGAAAGCAAAAAAGCAGCCTGGTGAGGGCCCAGGATGCGGCATGAACTGGAAGCTGTAGTCCAACACTGAGCAAGCTTGGTTGCCCAGACCAGTCATGACATCAGAGTGTGTATTTGAGACAGCCATCCTCCACATGGCACAGTGCTCCCTGTCTCAAAGGCAGGCACCGCCCACCAGAGCACAGTGTACTCAAACTCCAGCGAGAGGCACACCTGCACCAGGAGGCAGAAAAGCCAAAGGGCATCATCTGAGCTGGTCCTGGCAAGCCGGTTTCAGTGGGTCTTGAGGACGGCCATCTTAGCCTGATGCAGTAAAAAGTTGGCCAAGCAGACTGGGCCCTTCTCAGCCACCCAGTATGGGTAGGAACACATGTAGGTGGTCCCTGAGAAGCTCCTGTCCAGTGCTCATGGCAGTGGCTTGAGGGTGACAAAAAGCGGCTGCAGGTGAGGACAGTCGAGAAAGGCATGAAAGAGGGTCTCCTCAACACCCTCCCCAGGGAGAAGGGACAGGCCATTGGGGTGGCTGGGTCAAAGTGGGGCACAAACCTGCCAGTGGCTAGGATGCTGTGCAGCAACCACCACTGCAGGTCTTGTCTTCTTGGTGGTTGGAGGCTTATACAATGTGTGCCACACCGGGTGGGCTGGTGGGGAATCTGGTGGCCCCAGGCGCCATCTCCACAGTGTATCAGGGCAACCTGCCAGCACTTGGGCATGGTGAACATGAAATCACCCAAGCATATAGGCTTCTATGCCATAGAAAAGTAAAGGAGCAACCTGTGTCACTGTCAGGAGACACAGGGAGCATCAGCAGGGTGCCATGGGCCACCGGCCACCTCACTGGCAATGGCTGGGGTGACTGGTAATGCAGGAAAAACCTGACTCAGGACATCCACAGTGCAGGAAACCTGGCCTGCCTGGAGATGGTCATCTATGGTGGCTGCTACCTCCAATGGGAAGGCAGCCCAGATGTCACAGAGGAGATGGATGGAGCGCATGCCCAGCCGAGTGGTTAAGGCCTTGGGCGAGAGCCAGGCCAACTGAGCAGGGTCAAAGAGATCGCTCAGGAGGAGGAGGACACATGCCTGGATGAGAATGGCCATGAGACTGGCAGAGGTCAGGCTCAGCATGGGGTGCCTCAGAGCTGGGTTGTGCACCAGGGGTTCCCTCAGCAACTGCAGGAACTGCAGATGATGGGCCTGGGGCTGGAGGTGGAAAGTGGTTTGCCAGGCTTGTACCATGCCATGGTAGAAAGCCAGAAGCACCGCCCAGTTCAAAAGTGTGAACCAGAAGAGCTCCTGGTCAAAGCTGAGGGCCCCCACCCTCTGCAGAAACTGGCATGCCAGTTGTTGCCAAGGTAGGTGCTCCTTGCTGTACAGGAGTTCTTGAATGGCCTGCAGGTGGAAGGTGACCACCTTGCTCGCAAGGTCAGCCAAACTCTGGCCCCCCTCAGCTACAGGTACGTAAAGGACAGAGGTCCTGTGGCAGATTGAGTATGGAGCACCAGTGCCACAAGGTCACCGCCACAAGGTTGTTCATGGTGAGGACAAGTCCACGGTAGGAGAGGCTGGGTAGGCGCCAATGCCATCTTTGTAGGTGGGCCTCCAATCCTTCCTTAAGGCCATCCCAGTTGCATGCCATAAAGGTCAATGGCCCTAGGAACACACCCAGGACCTTAAGGCCCTCACAGCACCAGGTGAGGCCCTGTGGCAAATCTGGAGGGGTCATGGTGATCCACACACCAAGCAACAGGGTATCACTCTTGGCCCAGTTGATACAGGCCAAAGAGGCATTGTTGTAGGCTTGCTGGCAGTCTGTCAGGGCCTCCACATCTTCCTGGGTGTAAAGGAAGATGGTCACATCATCTGCATATGCTGATAGCTGGAGTGCAGGGGCAATGGACAGGCCCGTGGCTGGTGGCAAGACCACACCACTCAGGCAGCGCTGCAGTGCATGGAGCAGTGGCTCAATGGCCAGGGCATAGAGCATGCCCAACAGGGGGCAGCCCTGACGGATGCCTCTGCATGCAGGGAAAGAGGCACAGAGCATCCCATTCACCTTGAGCAGACTGGAAATGTCTTCATACAAGACCCGAAGGGCCCCAGTGAGAAGGGGCCCAAAGCCAAAGGCCTTCAGCGTCTGAAAGAGGTAGGCATGGTCCACCAGATCAAAGGCTTTCTCCTGATCCAGAGAGATGAGGCCAATGTCTAGGCCAAAGAGTTCACTGGCTGTAAGTTGGTCATACAGAAGAAACAGGTTGTCTTGGATGGTTCTGCCCATCAAGCAGTAGCTCTGCTCAGCTCCAGTGACAGAGGCCATGACAGTGTGGAGGTGGGTTCATAGATTCATAGATGTTAGGGTCGGAAGGGACCTCGATAGATCATCGAGTCTGACCCCCTGCATAAGCAGGAAAGAGTGCTGGGTCTAGATGACCCCAGCTAGATACTCATCTAACCTCCTCTTGAAGACCCCCAGGGTAGGGGAGAGCACACCTCCCTTGGGAGCCTGTTCCAGACCTTGGCCACTCGAACTGTGAAGAAGTTCTTCCTAATGTCCAATCTAAATCTGCTCTCTGCTAGCTTGTGGCCATTGTTTCTTGTAACCCCCGGGGGCACCTTGGTGAATAAATACTCACCAATTCCCTACTGTGCCCCCGTGATGAACTTATAGGCAGCCACAAGGTCGCCTCTCAACCTTCTCTTGCGGAGGCTGAAAAGGTCCAGTTTCTCTAGTCTCTCCTCGTAGGGCTTGGTCTGCAGGCCCTTGACCATACGAGTTGCCCTTCTCTGGACCCTCTCCAGGTTATCCGCATCCTTTTTGAAGTGTGGCGCCCAGAATTGCACGCAGTACTCCAACTGCGGTCTGACCAGCGCCCTATAGAGGGGAAGTATCACCTCCTTGGACCTATTCGTCATGCATCTGCTGATGCACGATAAAGTGCCATTGGTTTTTCTGATGGCTTCGTCACACTGCCGGCTCATGTTCATCTTGGAGTCCATTAGGACTCCAAGATCCCTTTCCACCTCTGTGCCACCCAGCAGGTCATTCCCTAGGCTGTAGGTGTGCTGGACATTTTTCCTCCCTAGGTGCAGCACTTTGCATTTCTCCTTGTTGAACTGCATCCTGTTGTTTTCTGCCCACTTGTCCAACCTGTCCAGGTCTGCCTGCAGCTGTTCCCTGCCCTCCGGTGTGTCCACTTCTCCCCATAGCTTTGTGTCATCTGCAAACTTGGACAGAGTACATTTGACTCCCTCGTCCAAGTCGCTGATGAAGACATTAAAGAGTATCAGTCCAAGGACCGAGCCCTGCGGGACCCCACTGCCCACACCCTTCCAGGTTGGGACCGACCCATCCACCACGACTCTTTGGGTGCGACCCTCTAGCCAATTCGCCACCCACCGGACTGTGCAGTCATCCACATCACAGCCTCTTAACTTGTTCACCAATATGGGGTGGGATACCGTATCGAAGGCCTTCCTGAAGTCTAAGTATACGACATCCACCCCTCCTCCTGTGTCCAGGCGTTTCGTAACCTGGTCATAGAAAGAGACTAGGTTGGTCAGGCACAATCTGCCTGCCACAAACCCGTGCTGGTTTCCCCTTAACATAATCTGCCCTGCTGGGCTCTCACAAATGTGAGCCTTGATAATTTTTTCAAAGACTTTACCAAGGATGGAGGTGAGACTGACTGGCCTATAGTTGCCCGGGTCCTCCTTCCTCCCCTTTTTGAAAATGGGGACCACGTTAGCCCTTTTCCAGTCCTCCGGGACTTGGCCTGTGCGCCACAAGCGTTCAAATATTCCCACCAATGGCTCTGCAATGATGTCGGCCAGTGCCTTCAGCACCCTTGGATGGAGCCCATCCGGGCCTGCCGATTTAAAGGCATCCAGTTCTTCCAAATGACTCTGCACCACCTCAGGATCTACGTATGGAAGTCTGGCACCTTGCTGCTGCCTCTCTACAACCCCAGTGAGAGACTTGTCGTGCCCCTCACTTAGGAACACTGAGGCAAAGAACTCGTTGAGGAGTTCAGCCTTGTCCCCCCATCTGTCACCAATTGTTTCTTGCTTGGGTGGCAAGCACTTTGGCCAGAATCTTGTAATCCATGCACAGCAGGGAGACTGGCCACCAGTTGTTAATGCAGCCAAGGTCTCCTTTCTTGGGCAGCAGAGTGAGCACTGCATGGCAGCAACTGATCGGCAAGACCTTGTCGGCAAGACTCTGCTGGAAAACATGCAGGAGACAGGGGCCAAGAAGAGAAAGTCTTGTAGAACTCAGCAGGTAACCCATCAAGGCCTGAGGCTTTGCCGGAGGTGAGGCCAGCTGTGATAGCTGCCAGCTCTGCCAGAGACAATTCCTGCTCAAGTTCGCAGGCCTCCATGGCACAAAGGCATGGCAGGACTGCATGGAGTTCCCTCATGGCCTCAGCGCAGGATGACTCAGCTGCAAACAGGTCATGATAGAAGCAACAGCGTGCTCACGTACTTCACCAGGGTCAGTGATTACATGGCTCTCAGGGGTCTTAAGGTGATCTAAACCTTTGCTCGCTGCCCACCGTCGCTCCAGGTCGAAGAAGAAGTTGTTTGGGACATCTGTTTTGGCTAGCTCTTGGCAGCAGGTGTGGATCCTCGCTCCATGGGTCGTACTCTCTGCCAAGTCATGCAGGCAATTCCTACAGAACCAGAGGCTCTTGCACAGCACCGCATAGCTCTACCACATCTTCCTCTAGCTCTCTGATACAGTGGCACAATTCATTTGTGGCCAGCTGAGTGTACCGCTGGCAAAAAGCCCAGATCTGTACCTTGCTCACATCTCACCATCGCTTCTGGGAGGAGTAATTCAGTCTTGTGGCCTCCCAGTCCTGCCAAAGTTGGCAAAGCAGTCCTGGAAGTAAGAGTCTTGAAGCAGGCTGATGCTGAAGCACCAATAGGGTGCTTACACGCAGTTTCTCCCCAGCAGGCTTAATTCACAGCAAGCCAGGCCATGATCTGACAGGCCCAAGGGAATGATGCGGCCACTGCATAGGAGTGGCAGGTGGTGCCTTGTGACATAAATGCTTTTGAGGCGGGCCATAGTGAGACCACCAGCACTCATCCTGGCCCAGGTATACTGGCACGCATCAGGGTGCAGGGCTCACCAGACATCAACAAGGCCTGCAGTCTCCAAGATGGACTGCAGCTTGCGGGTTGAGGGAAGGCGAGGCTCAGGCCCATATGATCATGCGGGGTGTCAGTGGTACAAGTAAAGTCCCCACCTGCAAGGAGCAGGCCATCATTCTCACTAACATCATGCAAAAGGGTGGCCAAGGTGTCCCAAGTAACCCTTTCCTGGCCATCAGTAGGTGCATAAAGATTGATGAGTTGCAGGTGGTGTTGTCCTAGGGTGATGCAAACAGTCAGCAGGCGGTCAGGGACAATCTCCCACACCACCGCCATGTCATGTTGTAGTTGTGACAATAGGAGAGTCGCAACCCCAGCGCTAAGGTTGATGCCATGACTCAAAAACAACTGACCTTACCAGGCAGCGTGCCAAGCCAACTGGTTGAGCCTGTCGGAATATGTCTCCTGGAAGAAGGTGACAGCCAGCCGCTTCTGGTGCAGGAGCTCCAGGACAGCCTCCCGTTTCACCAGATCTCGACAGCCATTGATGTTAAAAGTACCAATGGTTGTGGCTGCCATGGGTGTGGGTATGGGAGAGAAAGAGTGAGGCAAGGTGTAGATAGAAGAGCAAGCCCCCGAGAGCAGAGCAAAAAGGAGAGACAGGTCAAAAAAAGGCCTATCATGCCTTACTCTACTCCAGGGACCCCGCCAGGCCCTACTCATCTCTCACCCTCTGTGCGAGCTTCTCCAGACAATAAGCAATCTGCCAAGTGCCTAGATCTTGTTGCATAAGTTTGGTCACAGGTCTGGCAGCCTTGACAAAAACTTTAGGATCTGCGCATCATTTGATGATGCACCCCACTATATTCTTCTTTTCTTTAGTCTGTTTTAAAAAGGTCAGGAGCCCCCCATAGTCAGGACCGACCCGGGGGGGGGGGGGAGGTGGGTCTGTCAACATGGGCTGCACATTTCTGACAGATACATTGCAAGACTGCACCCTAGTTGGGAGCTCAGCATCCACACCCTCAGTATCTAAACTGATCAACCTCCTCTGATCATCCAGGTCAAGGTCTGGCTCTCAAAGAGCAATCTCCACTTTCTTGGGGGGAAAGAGGTCATCCTGCTCTCGAGGTCACTTGCAACACTCAGAAATCTGCATCTACACCCTGGGTCAGATCTCCAGAAGAGAGACATTGTGCATAGCTCTTACTGTCACCCACCTCTGGAAGATGGGAGACAGGCGAGGGGTTAGTGAACCCCACCTTTGCCTCCCCCACTTCCAAGCTGCCCTCATCCCCAGTCAACAGGGTCATTGCCACGACAGCCGGAGTGGGGCCAGTCTCTCCAGGAGGTCCCCCTCCCCCACCAGCAACAGCTGAGGAAGATCTCAGCGGGAATACAGAGTCCTGAACGGTCCCTTTCACTTTCTTTTCTTTGTTGTTCTTCTTTGTGCAGGTGGCCACCCTTCATAGAGGATGGGCCAGACTGCTTCTGGCCTGCCTCCCCAGGGCCATCCACCTCAGACAAGGCCACGGTGGAGGGCAACTGGGAGGAAGCCTGGGCCCCATCATCCAATAGGCCGTGGTGCCACAATCGCTGACCACCCCAGCCTCCTTAATTGGGGTAGTCAAGGCAGGCAGGGGGGAAGTGGAGGCATCAGCCTCTCCACCTGGTGGCATCTCTATACTGGTGGGGGTTGGCACTGTAGGTGGAATAAGTTGGAGGGAGGGTTGGGGATTAGTCTCAGCCACTCCACTGGATGGCACTCTCATGCCAAAGACTCCAGCCCCCTCAGATGGAACAGGGTAGAAAGAGGTCAGGAAAAGCTTCCGGCCTCACTGGGTGGGGCCTGTGTCCCAGAAGTGGATGCGCCATCCATCAGTCCTGCTGTAGTCACCAATGTTCTGGCCAATCTCTCCCGCAGGCACTGGGTTGCTAGGTGCTACCACACTGAAAACACATGGTCTCCCCAAAGGAAAATAGATCACAAACCTCGACCCTTTGAACATGAGGCTCAAGGACTGAGGGAGAGACCATGGGCCCTCCCTGAGAGGCATGAAAACCTGCCTTCAAAAGACAAGGCATGCCTCAGTTTTGGGTTCTTACTTCCTATTGTCAGTCGGTGAAAGGGACTCATAAGAACCCCATAGGGATCGAGTTCCTTGGCCAGCTCCCGATCGGTCATGTGTGGGGGCACATTAGAAATCATTACGCTCACTGCTGGAGTGTCTAAGGGTGTGACGAAATAATGCATGCCCTCAATGTCCAGGCCCTGTGCACACACCCTTTTAACTAAGGTAGAATTGCTGAAGTAAATCTTTGGGACTATGTTAACACGACCTGCGTAATGTATGTTACGCTGTCCCAGGAGACTAGCAAGGGCATCTATGCAGACCTCGACCCCAATGTAGGGAGGGGTGTGAATGAGCCATGGGTAATGGGGAGGTTCTGAGAGGCATCCTCATGCCAGCTGCTGGGTGTAAGAGCAGACATTCCTGCTAGGACAGGGTCAATTTCAGGCTATAACTAAACAAAAGAAAACAAAAAAGTTTATACTAATTAAAAAGATAAGTGTCTGGGAATGCGGCCACAAAAAACTCTAGATTGGAGGGGGAAAGGAGCAGAGGGAAAAAAAAAAACAACCAGATGGAGGGGGTTGAAACAGCGAAAAAAAAAGAAAACAAAGTGGGGGAAGAAGAGGTAATTAAAAGCACCCCTCGGAAGGCAAGCTATTGGAAAAGATAACTCCCCGCAACAAGCAAAATGAAAAGAAAGAAAGAAAGAAAGAAAGAAAGAAAGAAAGAAAGAAAGAAAGAAAGAAAGAAAGAAAGAAAGAAAGGAAAAGAAACAGTAAGAAAGAAGGCTGTAAAGAAGCAACTCGCAGACAAAGAAACCGGAAGTACAGGGGGGAGGGGACAAAGAGGAGAGAAAAATGGGGAAAAAGCTACAAAGATGCAAGAAAGGAATCAGAAAGTGAAATAAACCGAAGCTAGAGACCTTTAGACAGGTGGGAGTCAGAAAAGAAAAGAAATAGGAAGCCGGGGAGTCTTACGCTCAGGATCGCCCCATGCAGCTGCAAGCGAGCCTGGTCCAGTGCATCCAAAGCAGAAAGAAGGAAGGAAATACAATGTACTATATGAGTAATTTAACCTTCTTTTTCGATATTCTACAAGGCAAACAACAAAGTTCAAAAAGATCTTTTTCAGTTAAGCACTCATCTATTTTTGTTTCTACCATTTTAACATGCTGTGAAGTGTCTGCTTATTCCATTTTAGTAAATAGTGGTAGCAGCATGACAGCTAGAATGCTCCTACTCTCTTGAAATATCATTAATAAATATCAGTCCATCATTGTTGATGCTGGTGTGAATCCTTTAAATTGCCTACTTCTCATACCTATCATGTTCCCAATTCAAATTCTATTTGGGAATTGTGGCTTGTCAAAATCAAAATGGTCTGCAGAATCATGTTGCTTTGATGAAATTTCATCAGACTTCATGCATGTTTCCATCAGAAAACTTCCTGGTTTCTTACTGGCTCACCTGGGAGGCTATTTAAAGCTGTCACGGTCCACCAGGCTGATCAGCCTAGTCCTAGTGACTACAACAAGGCATGGAAATGGGAGTTTCAGGGCTAAGGGTCAGAAACCACAAGTCAGGGGTCAGGACCCAGAATGCCAAGCCAGAGTCAGGAGCCAGGAATTAGAAACCTAGGACATCTTCACATGTGCTCCAGGGATGGGGGGAGCCACTTTAATTAGAGCAGCTCTCAGGAGCTGCTCTAATTAAAATGCCTAAAGCATCTCAAGTAAATTTCAATGAGCTTTAGTTAAAGCACCCCAATGACCATCCTGAAGCATGTGGATGCTGAATACATGAGAGACAGAGGCTGCTTAAATGAGCCTGCTCTGATCAGCTGTAATTATAGCACATCAGCACAAGTGTCCCACATGTCTACAGGCACCCCTAGTTATCAAGTTCCAAGAAAAATACACAGGTAAAAAGTCCAAGAGTAAGCCAAACCAGTGTCATAAGTCCAGAAACAAATCTTCAGGGAGATTCCAGATGTTGAAAACCAGAAGCAAGCTGAAGACAAGGTCAGGTACCAAGGAAGCCAATGATGCTGCTGGGTATGGCTGTGTGCAACAGGCCCTATTCAATTCAGATTCAGCCCAAATTAGGGACAGTGATTCAATCTGTTGATTTGGATCACTGTTCATGATTTGATTCAGCTGAATCCATATCTGATGATTCGATGCTGATTCAGTGAATCAGCGATTCAGCACAGCTTTAAAAGTTTTTTTCTATATACCTTGAGGTAGCAGCATGGCTCGTGATCACTGTGGTGCTGGGCCAGATGCAACATCCCACAGCAGCATGGGGAACTCTCCAGCATGCTTGGCAGTGAACCCAAAAGTGGACCCAAAGTACTTACGGTCCACTTCCGGGTCTGCCGGGGAGCATGAAGCGGGGCCCCCCTGTACCCTCCTGGCCCAGCTATTGGCCACAGGGGAACCCTGGATGCCTCCCCCCAGGCCCCCGATGAGCCAGGGGCGCATGTGGGGGCCTCCCAGCATGCTCCCCGGTGGACCAGGAAGTAGACCGTAAATACTTCATGGACTGGAAGTGCCATGGCAAGGGGTCGGACTTGATGATCTGCTCAGGTCCCTTCCGACCCTACCCACTATAAAATTATGGTTCTGGTCCACTTCTAGGTCTGCTACCAAGCACACTGGGGAGCTCCCCATGCTTCTGTGGGATACTGCATCTGTCCCAGCAGTACAGGGATCATGAGCCCCTGCTACCTAGAGGTATGTAGAAGAAACATTTAAAGCTGTATGTATGTCCAAATGGCCGATTCTGTCCAAATCTCTCCAAATCAATCCAAAGGGTTCTGAATTGATTCAGAGAGAGTAAAGGGTCCTGATTTAATTTGGATTCAAAGATTTGGCCACCAAATTGGGCCATATTTCCACCAAATCAAATCATGGACCAAAGTTTTGTACAGCCCTACTGCTGGGGCAGGAACTGCTCAGAGACTGAAAATCAGTGTTTCATGCAGTGAGGCTCAGGTGCTAAAGGAGTTCCTTAAATGCAGCTTCAGAGTCAATCAGAGGGATGGGGTCTGTGGGTCAGCTGGCCTTGATTAGTAGTAACAGGGTCAGTACACTTAACAAGGGCTACAGGGCAGGAGCTTGCCTGAGCCTTGTGGAGCTGACCCAGTCTATAGCACAAGAGACTTACAGGGGCTTCTGTGGTCTATGACTGGGTAAATCACGTCATAGATTGCCTCACACAACAATTTCAGGAATTCCAAGTTCTTTGTGATGTATGTATTCAAACCAAATCTAACTTTCATGAATTAGAAATTTTAAGTTTAAAACCTTGCACAGACATTCAGTTTCTCCTGGGAGAGTTGTTGCTCTCCTAGGAGAAACCATAAGTGTGCAGATGTTCAGGCATTTTTTTTTCCCTCAGTGTAAAAATGTCCACCCAGAAGAAAAATAACATGGGAACAACCAGGGTTAAGTCATGTTCCAGAGATTTTCCCCTAGGACACCAAATGTATATATATGCTATGGCTTCTCTCAGAAGAGAACATAGTCCCCCAACATCCTTCCCCTCACCCCACCAATCCTGCAAAGGGACAGTGTGTTGTCTGCTTGATTCTGTTCAGCAGGGAGCAAAATATGCCACCTTCACAATCCCCACATTATGCTGCAGGGACACACAGGATGACTATGGGCAGTCTGGATCAACCAATAAGGGTTGCCATACACATTGCTGCCATCTGTCACCAGGTAGATGAAGGGAGCCTGCAAAACATGTTGAGATGTGTGATTCACAGTGTAAGCGCTGCAAACTCTCAACTTTTCAGGGTCTCAGCATTTAAATGTCCATACACATGGTTCTGAGTAAGTTTTTCTACAAGGAGAAAAAACCTGGGAGAATTCTCCCACATTATTTGAATATGTGCACGCAGCTTAATTTAGCTATAGTTCTGAACTTTGTAGATCTACTTCTTAATTATGCCAAGGTATGATAAGAAATCAAAGTGTGATATATGATCTAAAAGGCTGAACCCTGAATCCCATAATGCTTAAATATAGAAAATCTTTTTAAAGGAGGTTTCTTCATCAATTCAGTCATTTTTACATGTTTTTGCCATATCTCAACTATCCACAAATAATTCTGTTAATAGTTCTGACTGCAGCCTTATCTTTCTGTAGGATTGTTACTGATGATGTCAAGTTTAGGCCTTAGAAGTACAATACTAGTAAATGTCTACCCCTCAAGGGCCAAGAGAGAGTTTCAGGCACACAATAAACATCAATTATTGGCTAAGAGGTGAGAGGGGAAAAAATAGTGAGCAGGTTTGACCATACTTCACTTCAAATAGTGTGAAGGAGGCCAGAGGCTTATGGGCAAGTTGAGAATGCCAACTGCTGAGTAACTAAGCAGTTGTGGACCTGCTCTATTTTCCTTCACTTTGCCTGCTAATGAAATACAGCCCTACAGACTGCTCTCTCTTCATTCTTCCCCAATATCCCTTACTGAAATATTGCTATTGCCTTCTCAGTTCCCTATTTCTGATGTATTTCAGTTCTTTTAAATGGAGCAGACTGTCACAGGGCAGGTGCCACTGTTTTCTTCCCATACTGGATCTCATCTTGCACAAAGTTCACCTCCTTTCTAGTGCTCATTACATGATATAAATCCTATTAAGTGTTAACTAAGAAGGGAATCTGCTTACAGCTCATGAAGATGTTAATGTGGTTATCTGTTGTTTCTTAATTTAGGTTCTCTTGTTCCCATTCCAGGCAACTAGACTTAGGTCTTTCTGCTCAAAAGCCTCCTATACTTCTGTTTCTCTCAGCAGGATCTTGGTGTGCACTGCCCTTCTCAGGGCTCACTGAGCCTTCTCAAGCCTGTTGTTTTCTATACTCCTCTGTTCTGTCACTTTCTCTCTTTATATCTAAGCCCACCCTGACTCTTGTGGGTACCTCCTCTTCAACTATCTCCCCCCCCCCCCAGTTCTCCAGTCTAACTAAATAAAATCCTCAACTCTCACAGAAAAAAGAAAACACATTCCCCTTTCCTGAGGTAACTCTAATGCCCTATCTCTTTAAACCCTGTGCTTAGGCTTACATGTCCATCTCTTTAAGGCTGTAATGCTTTTCCCACATTACACCTGTCTAATGGCTTCTTCAGGGTAACTCTTTAAGCCTTGTCCTACTACCATCTTAACTGCTTCCTCCCCACAGGAGGGACTCTCTTTCTCTAGCAGTTGTTACCTCTATTCTCTGGTGCTTCTTCCCCTCCTCCCTTCTGGATTCCTGTGTTTGTCTTTGTCTTTATCAACCTGGGACAGGCTGCCCAGATGTCCCTCATTATCACTGCCAGCCTCTTGGCTGCATCCTCTTTCTCACTTCTTAGTTCCCATCATCAGCCTGACATGTAGGCTGGCCTTCAGGGCTAAGTTTCAGGGTTCTAGCCTTCATTCCCTGCCCCCCTGCCACAAAGACCAATAGACCTGCACCACCATTCCTCTCCTCCTGCCAAAACACAGTGGCTTCCTGTTTTACAGAACACCATCTGTACATCTGGCATATCAGAAGCAATGAACGTAAGCTTTATTCATATCAATTGTAATGCATAGTCATGTGAGCAGTTCTGTTGAGGGAAATGTTGCCACTTCTGTGTGTTAATATCTTTCATATGGAACCTCCCAAAAAGTTTTAAGATGTAGGATCTTCAAACTATCATTTCCATTAATTATATGTTAATGAGAAGCTAATTGTAGAAAAGACAATAAGAGGAGGGAAGGATCAAACTTCTCAGTTTTTTCAGGCTCTTACTAATTACCTACTAACAATATATCAGTTTCAAGTTTGAGAAGAGTAAACTTTCTTATTCATGGTTTTCTAAAATATGTTTATTTAATATGGCTATTTGCTTAGCGATGGTAAATAAAATAATGGAAATTTGTAAATAGTTATACTTTGGGAATAATTATTTGACAGACAGACGACCTAATGGTGCTGAGCACAAATCATAGCTGGGGGCTTGTCCTTAGTCCAGCTAGACCTGTTGTTTTTCTTCTTTTACTAAAGAACCCGCAGGAGTAAAGGAAAGGTCCAATAAATCCTAACTGTCCACTGGGCTACTGTAGTTATGGCACACCATTTTCTTAGCCAATAGTACATGAGGGATGACATGGATAACATCTGGGCTGGGCAACTTATGACCCCCTAGCTTGCATGGCAAGGTACCCTTTTACAGCACTGTATCACTAATCATTGTTTTTCTGTAGTTAAAAATCAAGTGAAAACTAAGAGATGACATTTTCCAAGGGATGATCAAGTTTAAAAAGTTTAACAACCACTGCATTAGACCAATGTGGCTCTGACCAACAGTGGCTCTGTAAATCACTTCCAGAAAGAACTGATGTCCATACAACCTTCTCTTAGCTTCCCAGGCTATCTGGCCATAATATCTCATCAAGTCAGATTTTTCATTCAGCATATTAGTAAGCTTCCTCATCTTTATTCTCTGCCCTTCCTGCTCATACTCCAAACAAAGTACAGATCAAAACTCTCTCTTAAAAGATCAATGTACTCCCTAGCCTGGAAGAGAAAACATCCACTCATCCTAGTCCCTCTTTATCATCTCATCTCTTGAATCACTTCAGTCAGGCTTTGAACCAGGGTGTGGTATAGTAGTAACTATTACCTATATTTTTCTATGTACATTTTTTTTTTTTTGTGCCAAACTAGCTCACTACAAATGCAGTAATGATTTTATTTTCTTGTAGCAACCAATTTAGAGCCAGAAGCTGGACTTAAGAAAAATGATGGGCCTACACTTCAAACATATTAGAGCTGAAGTCCTTTGCCAACTCCATTAAGTTCTTTAAATCAGGTCCATAATTAAAGTCACAGACATGTCTACACATACCTTCAGAGTCTATCAGTTATTTCTTCTAGTACGAGTCAGTGGTTACATTATAGATTTGTGCTGCAGAGAATTACTGTATTAGAGGTAGTCATATATTTATTGACTTTATGTCAAAATGGAAGAACTGAAGTCTCTTATACTTATTAAAGTGTAGTAGAAGAAATGAAAGCAGTTTGACCATTCTTCCACAGAACTGATATTTGTGTTATCTCTTCACCTTTCTGAAAGTGTATCCTTGGAGTGTAAATTGTCTCTCATCTGGAATGTAAGATTCATTGGCAACCTTCCCAAAATACATTCTCAGAACAAATGGAGAACTCTGTCTTATCCACCTATGTGTTCTGCATCTTTGGCTTTATAATCTACGCTGATGTTTTAGATATATTGCTTCATTATGATGATTTGACATTCAGTTCTTTTAAATTGTTCAGAAAGTAGTGAACATGTTAGCAGATGTGCTCTTAATAGCAAGATTAAAGAATTGAAAACAACCTATGATGGTAAGTATTCTGATGATATCAGCACTGACATAGTAAAAAAATAAATAAATATATATATATATATATATATATATATATATATATATATATATATATGTATGTGCAGTTAGTTAAATAGTGAATAATTCTCTCAAGATAAATATACAGGGTGCAAGTGTAATTCATGACTTGAGTGGACTAGCAACTGACACTCCCATTTCTGCGTGACCAGGTAGACTGATAACTCTGAGGCTAGGGATAGACATTAAAAAAGCCTGAGCCTGAATTGATTCATTCTTTGCAAGTTAGTCTAAACTGTGCAGCGTAAACTGATTAATAACTGGACAGACATTCTCTGTTAAATCAGGAAATGCAGGCACATGCCTGCAGTGGCTCAAGCCATAAGCTGGGGGGAGCTAGATGTCACTACCAAAGGGAAGGAAAGAGAGCCACCCTCCAAAGCTCTCACCCCTCCCTGCTGGAGAGGAGGGGGCATAGCCAGGTACCAGCTGGGGCTAGTAGGGCACACAGGATATCAACCTGGGGGGAGGGTAGGGGGGTGGAGATGCTACCAGACTGAGGCATGGGAATGGGGAAAATGTCCTTTCTCTGAAGCAAGCATGTGTTGAACATAGTAATTTGCAAAGCATACAACAGGGAAGTACCAAAAATCTTTCCCTAAACTAAGATACATCCCAGTAAAATACAGCATACACAACTTAGTCTAACTTAAAATGTAAAGCAGGAGACAAGAGAAAGCATTGCATAAATCTTACAGATCCTTAGGGCAGTGTGTCTCCTTACAGCCAGTCATTATAAAAGGTTTTGTTCAGGTGTTACAGGTTCTGCTTTATAATGTAAATGTAGTTCTCTGCATTCTTTGGTCTGCATCTTCCAGCCAGAAGCTGTCTGCAACTTCCCTTAACTCCATCTCCTGCACATATATGTGATGATGGTCAGGTCTTTGCCAACACCTCCCACCTCTCAGTCTGGTCCTGCAGGTCTTAGCTATGGGCTCACAGCTACAGGTATTGCCTCTCCCCCCACTCCAGGACTGCTGTGGAATTCCCTCCTTGGCTGCAGGCAAGATGGACAGAGGGAGGAATTAATTCCATTTCCACCTGGTGCAGGAAAGCTGCAAGGGTGCAGCTGTGGTCTTCAGGATTTGTCAGCGAGGGAAGATGGGTTGGAGGGAGTAATTTGCCTCAGGGACCATGGCAGGCCAGTGTCTGGCCGTGCCCCACCTCTACTCCAGCTAGAGACCAGAGGGGAGGGGCCAGCCCAGTTGGAGCAGAGCCTATCCCAGAGAGCATGCCAGGATGCTGGGGGTCTCTGATTTAACTTAAATCAGCAAGAGGTCTGGGACAGACATTGTATAAACCGGTTTGAGCCAAATCAGTTAAGTTTGATACTACATTCAACTGGGTTTATCTAAAACCAGTTTCAGCCATTTCAAACTGGTTTAGGTGCACTGAATGTCTGTTCTGTTACAGGTTTAAACCAGTTTCTGATCACTTAAACCAGTTTATGTGTGATGTCTGTCCTTAGCCTAAAAGTTAAGTCTATTATTAGTTTTCAAATTATATTCTTGAGAACTGTATTAATATTAATAAAAATAATTTAAAATAATAATAGCAAATATTTGTGAAACTTTTTAAAGGAAAAAATGAATTAATGAATCAAATCCCACAGAACAGTGTTGGACAGTTATCTTTATGCCACTTATTTTATGGAAGAGAATAATGCAGAAGAAAGATTAAGTAGTTTGTATACATTCAGAATTAATGTCAGAGGCAGGGTTAAAAATCAGAAGTTCATTGTTTCAGGTCTGGTTATTAGTTTTATGTATATATCACTTTGTAATCACTGTGTCTGGGAATAACAGAGACTTAAGCTTAATGTATGATGTTCAGATTTGTCCTCAGTTTTCCATTTCTTCTGCTTTCTCCCTAAACTTTGATATTCTATCCAACTTAATCCAATATGAATTATTAAGTAGTTCTTTCCTCCCCCCAACAACAAAAATAAACACCTTAATTCTAATTATTATGACACCTTTTACTTTTAGTAAATTATAGATACTGCTTTGCCATGCCTTGTGTGTTTTACACATCTGTAGGCCAGCTTGCATTTTTGTTTATGTCTATAATGTGAAGAACTGAGTTTTTAGAAGATCAAAATAATAAATTAATCACTTTGAGATAGAACAATACTGAAGTTGATGAGATCCTCAGTGCCACCCAAAACCAACTTCCGTTTTTTTAATATCTTAGGTATTTCTGTGTCCCACTGTAACATGGGTAGGGCACTCTCCTGTTTGGGCACCCTGTTTCCCTCTCGCATGCCACGTCTTGATGTATTACTTAGATGAAGAAGGATAGTATGGTAGGCTGACTTAAAGATGTGGCCTTAGGGTTTGTAGCATAAAGTACATGGCTCCACCTTTCTTCACACTATGTCTTTTTCCACCCTGGGGTCTTAATGGCACTAGACAACTAACAGAGTCCTCTGTGAAGACTTACTGTGTCCTTGTTTAAGCTCTGAACCCAGGGTTCAGTTCAGTCCAATTGTCCATTTTCAGTCTTCTTAATTAAATTATAATGATTGCAACCCAAAATAATGACTTAAAACAAGGAGTCCTTATTTACTAACAAATTCCCCTTTCTCCTGGGGACCTTTATTTGCAATGCACATTGTAATGAAATCAGTGTCACTTGCCACACTTAGCTGGTTTATACTTTTCCAGTTCAGTCCCTGTTCTTTTGTCAGGGATACTTTCTCAAGCTGTTATTCTTCTCATCATGGGTCTAATCTTCTCTTTTTCAGCAATCATCTTGTTTTCTCCTATGAGCTGACTCCTACCTCAGAGCCAGGTCATCCCTGCCTGGATCTTTCCTTCCTAGGATGGGTCTTGTGCCTTGGCAGGAGCCTGACTCCTTAGTCACTTTTTCTTTGTCTGAAACCTCTATTTCTTTTACTTTTCATCCACAGATCTGGATGAAATCTCCCTCCTGTTGCTCACTACAAGAGTACCAGTGACCAACTTCTCTCTGCATCACTTCCTGGGAAGATGGTTCTATCCTTTTCCCTTCTCAACACCTCCACACCAGCACAGATAAGTCATTGTACCTTGTCTGAGCCCCTTTTGGGGGTATTTTTTTTTCTCCTCCACAGCAAAGGGTCTTTTATTTCTTCCCTGTCTCTATGTCCCTTGTTTTTCTTTCATTTTCCTGTGTTAATCCCCCATGGCCCATTAAAAGGGCCAGCATCCCCTTTTAGTGTAGTCTCACTTATGGATCCCCAGCATTGGCTCATCCATAGAACAAGCACAGCAGGGGCAAACTCTGACTCCCTGCCATACACACTGAGTGAAAGGTTCTTGAATATAGAAAAAAACTGACAATATAATCTCTTAATGTTAAATGACAAATGCAGAATCAGTTTGTTAATGACCAACACTATTAAGAAAATTCCCTGTGCCCTTTCTTTCTTTATGCTAAAGGTGGAATATTTCTTATTCAAATATTTGCAGTTATAGCTCAGCCACAAAGTATCCAACAGGAGATTTTTATTGAATCCCAACATAAAAACCATGAAATTTGGATGCATGTTTTGGTATCTAGTATGAAATAAAATATACATTTGTATTTAGTGTATGCAAATCAAAACAGTTCATTCACTCATTCATTTACCCTTGGAACATTTAATAGAAAGCTGATATATGAGGACACTTCCTTCACATGCAGAGAACTCAGTGGATTTTATTGCACTCTCTATTGCTTAGAGAGGAGGGGATGATTATTATGTCCAGGAATGTTTATGTGTTTTGTTTTGTTTTTCTAAATCTCTGATTTTTTTTTTATTTCTGAGTGGATGCATCTACATGAGATGCTTTACTGCACGCTAGACTAATCTAATACACAGTAAAGCATCACCATCTCCATTTGTGAAGCAATTACTGTGCAGTAGATCTATTTAAAGTGCCATTTGCTAGTACCCACAGATACAGGTGGAACTTTAAACTAATGTGCTAAAGTGCACATGTAGACACTGACTGTGAGCAAATTTCTTCCTGTCAGCTCAGGCAGCAGGGGGCCACAACTGTTTCCTGGTTAAGACCTGAGCCCTGGGGGATGGGAGGAAGAGATGTCCCAGCTCTGAGGGGCAGCTCCCTCTAAGCCATGCAGAGATCAAGGTTTAGCCATGCCCCAATCTCTGTGCAGCTGGGAGGGAGTTTCCCTCAGAGTTGGGACAGCTCCCCCTCACCCCACAGCTTCTCTGCCCCCCAGGGTTTGGGGCTGGCCTTGATCTCCATGTTGCTGGGAGGAAGCTGCTTCTGGAGCTGGGACAGCACACCCCACCCACTGGGGTTCAGAGTCAGCCCTGATCTCTGCACAGCTGGGAGACAGCTGTCCCCAAAGCTGGGACAGATCCCCCTTGCCCTCCAGAGCCCAGGCCTGACTCCCATGCCCCTACAAGCCAAGAGCTGGCACCCAGGGCAGCATAGAGGTCCCCCTGGATGCTGTAGGGGGGCAGAGCAGGACAAGAGCATCCTGGACTAGGCTCAGTTTGCTCCCCGTGTGGGTGTACATGCTGATGAGCACCCTAATACACTCAAATATTCTGCAGAGAAAATTATGAGTATCTTTAACATTTTTTGTTATACTCTTTACCAGTAAATATCATTTTGTTTCTTTGAGTGCCAGAATTTTGTTTCTATAATTTCACTTAGTACCTTAACTAATCATTAGGTAATGCCATTAATTGAAAATCATCCAGATAATCAGGAAAAGATTACCTTGAAGAATGTTGTTCAAATAGCTGAAGCCAATGTATTTATGTTAAAGTAACCTATCAGAATATAACCTTTTCTGTGTCATAAAAAACCTGAAACTTGTTAACAAAGTAGACTGCAGTGTGCTTCAGCAGTAGCTTCTGATAATTTCCTCCTTAGCATGCCTCTTATTATGACCTTGGCTAATAACGTGTATGCCCATTTAACAGCTGGCATTGGATACTACTCACATAGAACAGGTACAAACATTTTTACCAGTATAAGTGATCAGAAACCATCCTATATGCATAACAGAACAGAAGTTTGGCACACAAAACAATTATATACCTGTAGCAGAATAGAAGTATATCACACAGAAACTGGTTTTAAAATAGTGGAACCTAAATCTAAAGACTTGTGCCCCCTGAATCAAAGGTTAAATGTGTTCTGTTCAGTACCAATCTTAACTACACCACTTACAAAAGACAGCGTAACTTCTGCCTCGGGCTTTTTGAATGTCTGTACTTAGTCACATTGCCACTTTCAAAACATCAGTTTTATAAATATTCACAAATATCAAATAAAAATACAAACAAAACACATAAAATTACCCTTTCTAAGTTAGCATGCTATAAGAACAGGTTTATATGTTTCAGCCACCTCCATTAGCAATCTTGCGGGTAAAGGTCTGATTAAGGACACTGCAAATTGATGAGATTCTTTATCATTTCTTGCACAGAGGTGAAATAAAACAACTGCCCCCTTACTCTTCATCAAGAAAAGATTCAGTACTTCACTTCTTCATTTCACTATAAATAAAACTATGGACCCAATTCAACATGAAGTTTTTCTAGTACATCTAGAGCTTGACTAAACAAAGCTGGTTACACTGCTTCAAGAAATGGTGTATCTTCTAAGCCAAGCCTTGATATATCCCAGCAATTCAACCTAAGTTCAAGTAATCTTACCTGCAAAGCAATTTAGAAAGCCTCTTACATAAAAATATCTTAGATTTATTTCCAGGTTATAGTACTTTGAATTCACTAAGCTATCCACCATCTCTCTTCAAAAAGTTAAATAAATATATTAAGTGAAGACTTTTAAAATACTGAATAATATCCCTGCTATGGAGTTCTCTTGGATGGCTGAAACAGGATATTATATTCTGTTGAATTATATGCCTAACTTTTATATTAAACTTTTCATAATAGTGTAATCACTCCCTTGGAAAAGGCTTTGCAGCCTATCATTCAGGAAAAGGATGTTGTTTCAACCTTCGTAATATTTACAACATAGGAGTATAAATAAAACTTCAGTTGTTAGTAGTTGCTTCAAATATATAAAACCTTGCATTCAGAAGTGTATCTACATGAGGTAGTTTCATCATATGTGCCATCTGTTACAAGTCACCTGTGCAAGAAGGTCAACTGTATAAGAATAGTGTACACGGAGAGAGCTTCAAAAGCTATAGTCCCATCACTGTGGCCTCATAATCACAAAATCCCTTTAGATCATCAACAGAATGGCCCAATGGCTAACTTTATGATTGCTAATACCAACTGTGGTTCAATTAACATGTGATATAGAGCTATGATATAAGCCTAGTATCCAGCATAAATAAGGTAAGGATTTGAATTTAAGTTGGAGGGGATCATGGTTAGGCAATTACAGATATAACCCTTACCTCACACCATGTAAAAATGTCAAGATCCAGAGATATTCACAGAAAGTGGTAGGCAGCTGGTAGAGGAGTTATTGCTGTCTACCCATCCATCTTCCCTTAAATACACTCTTGATTCAAGCACTCCAGAAATATAAAATTGCAAGGTTTTCCCTCAGGAATGCTTTTGAATTCAGATTAAAATTGCCTGAAACCTGTCACTCAGGGTGCACAAAATTATTCATAGGACTTGGATGAGATTTAGGCAACTTATTTTAAGCCGTATAAACTTAAATTGGTTGTAATGCATGCAAACATTCAGCACATGCCAGGAGGTGGGGCAGGCAGGCAGAGACAACCAAGTGTGGGTGAGGAGGGCTGGAAAGGGGCTAGTAGGTCCAGAGGGGTTTGGTAGGTCTACAACGGTGTCTGGTGGGGTGGGGGAAGCTGGCAGGTTTGGAGGGGGCTGGTCTGCCTGGTCCCTGGGTAGGCCAGTGAGGAGGTTAAAGCATCCCAATCAGGGGCTAAAAACAAGGGTAAAAACAACACAGCTCCCGGTTTGTGGTGAATGGATGGGCTTTCATAACCAGGGGCTGTGCTTTGAATGTATGTAAGTGTTCACTAGGCTGGGTTGACCCTCATTAAGTTAGGTTATCTCCATGCCGATTTAAAGTTAGTTCACCTCAGACAAGAACTAAGTCTGATTGGGCATACCGTTTGTAGGGCAACTTAGCCTCATGAACACTTGCACACTGGGGCATTTAGATTGCCCTAACCTTGGTTAGTGTGGTTTAATGGTAATGCTTGTACATGCCTTCAGGGGAAAAGTTGGACAGAACTGGTGTAGAATGTGTTTCCTACATTTGGGGAAGACTTATTTGAGCAGAAAGGCTGGGCTCACTTTTTTTTTTTTTTTATGTCCTTTCCTTTCCTTTTGCATCAGGCTAAACCATTTGTGGTCTTTTCCACTATGTACGTCATCAGAGTGTAACATGTTCACACAAATATATGAGGTGTAGTATGTTTTTCTTTCATGGGATAACATGATTAATCATATTTTTAAGTAAAGTATGATATACAAATCCTGTTAGTGATTTCATGAAACCATATGCTCTGAAAGTGTTAAGTAGGTTATGGCAATTAAAATAGATGCTCTCATTCTGGTATAGTAATGCATATCTCAAAAAAAAATGCTTCCATACTCCATTCTAATAAATACATATATAGCTTTAGCATTAATTTTACCCTCTACATTTTCTACTATAGAAACCAAACAAAAAAATGTTTAATGGTTTGTGATGGAAGTCACGCTTCACAGCAAATACTAGACCTTTAGTAAGACGGGAACAATGAGTACATTCTTCTTGTTTAGCTAAAAGACCATTGTCAGTGTAATTGAGGTACATTTAAAGTTAGAAATGTGATATGATATACTATTCCAAAACTTTAAGTAGTTTTGGAATATTGAGTATTGGTGCAATATTCAGTGACTGTAGCTTACACAGAGGGCTAAATTTTAGTTTTCTTTGAACAACATTTTTGAGAATTTCTAATGTACAAGACAGGAGCCTACTAAAACTTGGCTAAGTAACAAGCTGTATTGATCTATGTAAAATTGTTAATAAGAATACTACTAGCTGTTGCACAATAATATTTGTCAGACCAAAGAATATTGGTTTGTATATCATACATCTCTTTCAGATTGGATTGCAACCTGGACTACATTCTTCTTTTTTTTTGTTTTTATGTTGGTATGAATTAGTTTGATTTTTATTTCAGTTCAGTTCAGAATTCTATTTCTATTTGTTCCCCAGTGTGTCAAACAATTTCACCCAAAATATAAAGGTATTGAAATTAAAGCGTACACTACCATCTCTTGTGTTATATAATTATCCATTTAGTGCCTTTTTCCTACCTCCATGTACACCACTGTCATTGCAACAAAATAACTGAAACAATGGCATACTGCAATCCTGCAAAACATATTTTGGTTGAACTACAGAGTGCTGTACTGTGTGAATTTACTATAAATTAATTCATGTAACTTAAATTCATCTGACTCATTTCTACATAGAGTATGATATGGGATATGTAATAAATTAATGCTTCTGGGGCACATTTTTTGTAATGGTGATCAAGTTTTTAATTAATTAATTTGACCACCATTATGGGTAATGTATTGGAGACTCATTAATCTCCTAAGTGATAGCCTATCATATCCCATGTAGAGTTAATTGGTCTGAATGGAAATGTATCAAATTGAGTCTGTATCCAATATGGCAAAGGATTTGCCAAATGTAGTGATTTGAGAATAAATGCAGGCCAGTGTACATGTTTGTGTTGTGTATTTGTCCTTTGGGTGTAGTCTTTTTCTGCTGGTAAGATGGTTATATTACTTCATATGTGCAGGTTTAAGAAAATCAATGTCTATGGTTATGACTTTTAATGTGTAATAAATTATTCCTCCACTAAGACTGAAAAAATCTGCAGATTGCAGAAGATAATCATGGCTCCAATTATGTAACTTTTCCAAATAATAAATAATACTGCATGTGTGGTATTCAGATCAGAAACTCACACTCTGAGTCAGAAATGTCTCCTCAATAAATAGTTTAACACAAAGTTTTTCCATAGCATTTCCATCAGACTGTGAAGTTCCATATATTAGTCGGCTAATCTTGGACCACACTTTCACAAGGTATTTGCTCTTCATAGGTTTTTAACCCTGTGGTTCCTAATAAGGGAAAACTTAAGGAGAGAATGAAAGGGTTCCTTGTCTGTAATATTTATTGGATAGGGAACACAGTTTAAATTTAATTTTCTTTTGGCCTGTGCCCACAAAGTATTTGCATGTGTGGATATTGTCTCCGTTGCAAAGGTTGCAGTAATTTGCTCACCTTCCTGATTTATACATTTTCATTTTGATATTCATATCATCCAGTTGTACCCCATATAGAAAATATCAATTTCTGTGTGCATGGTTAGGCGTGCATTACAAAATTTATCTCCTGAATACTTGAATATATAATCTGAAAATTGGCTTTCAAAAATATCATTGTGGTTGTGAAACACAAACCTTAATCTCTCCAAGGTTCATGAGGAGTGAACACAAAGGTTATAAAGTGCTGAAATTAATTAATTTGAAAGTTTGGCCTTTTGGGGCAGTGGGGGAGGGGAAATTTGCATATATAGTATTTATGCTCCACAGATATATTACTTGATTTAGCTTTTGTGTTGGCACCTGGGGCCTAGGTATTATGACCACCCAGAGCCTTGTAAGCCAATGTGCCAAAAAGGCAGATAAAGTGAGAGGCCTAGAAAAAGTACATCTTAAAAAAACAGAGGTATGCAAATAAAATTTTATACTAGTTCATCTCTTCAAATACAGTAACAATATTAAGTGAACTGCATATATTATTTTCTGCTCAGAAATGTGTCGATTCACTTGCATCAGTCAGGTGGGGTGTAGTGAGTTAAATGTGTGATCAACTTATTTAAAATTGCCCCAAATTTTGGTATGCTTGAACTCTGAGGAAGAAATATACTACAAACTTCCTGACTGCTCAAACATTTTACATAATGATAAACCAGGACCCTTTTTCTTGCATGGACTACTACAGATTACTAGATTAATTCCTAGTCACATCAGTCAGAGGTTTTTCTGTTTCACCAACTTTTCTGAGACTTTGAATCAACTTCATTTCCTCTCCTGTTACAGAACATATACTTGCCAGGTTTGCATGAGAAGGCTCCCAGCATCACTATTCTATTTAATACAACTCATAACATCAGGGCTTTATGAAGGTTCTCTTGGGACTTCCATTAGCTCACTAGTCTTTAGTCCTGGATCTCATTAGTTTATCTTCCTTTCAAGATATAAGAAATCCCAAATACTCTTCTATGGACATCCCACTACACTTAAATCTCCAAGCCATTTCAATTTCAGCTCCCTGAGCTATATTCTTGATTGACAGGGTCTTTAATTACTTGAGCTTAGCCAGGCATTTTTTACTTCATTCCCCAGCCACTTCTTTTGGCAGACCATGTTATTGCATCATTTCTTTCACTACTTTTCCAGGTAATAGCCTCCTTAGTGGTTGGGGCAGTTAAGCTTTGGATTCTAAACTATGCTTTTCTTGACTTTTTCTTAACCATGCCTCTTTTTGTTTCTACTTCTTTATAAAACAATAGGGATAAGTATAACATGAAGAGATAGGACACACTCATATTTCACTGACACTCAAGACTACATAACTACTTTATTTAAAACTAATAGAGCTAATAGAAAATAATGTAGCTCTACCTAAGTAATCTTCACTTTACAAGTTACTTCAACTCAATTGTGCTCTTTATTCTTTGCTTTTCTGGTAATTTCAACTCACTGATGGCTGATATACCGAAGAAATACAACTTCATGGTACATATCTAACAAGGTTCATACATGCACTGCTCTTTTACTCCTAGTTGTTATTGCTCAAGTATATGTACATTCAGTTGCTACAGGGAGAATTGCCATTCTCTCAGTAGAAATCAAAAGTGTACAGATATCCAAGCTTTCTTTTTTTTTTTTTTTCCTGGAGCAAAAATGGCCACTCTAGGAGAAAAATAACACAACTACAATGAGGTAGAAATTGTTCTCAGGAGACTTTCTCCCAGAAGACTGAATGCCTGCAGACTTTCCCCCAGCATAGGTCCTCCTGGTTCCTCTAGCCTAGAAAAGGAATTGAGGGCAGCTGCTCCCACCCCTCCTGTAGACTGGGAGGGGTGGGAACAAAAGGAGCATTCACAAGCTGCTCCCCGCTTCCTTCTCTCACTTTGAAGTAGCTAGTGTGAGAAACAGGCAGGGGAGCCCAGGGCAGAGAGCAATGCAGCCCTCTGATTGCTTCTCATGCTAGAATTTCTGGTGTGAGAAGCAGGGAGGAATTTTGTTCAATTGTTCCAGTCCCCCTGGGAACAAGCCCACGATCTCCCCGAACTAGGGAAGGCACAACAGCAGTGGCAAGGGACTGCTTGCAGATTGGATGTTTGTACTGCTTTCTCTTCTAGAATCATTTTTAGCTGTGGAAATTTTCCACTGCTAGAACTGAACATTTGTACACAGTTATTGTTTCCACTCTTACCCCTTATGCTCTATTAATTTTATCTGATTTAAACCAAGGCAAATATGTCTAAGAATTATTCAGGAAAATACATGGTAGGTGTGTGCATATGTGCATGTTGACAGTGGGTAAAGTGCATACAGATCATGGTTCTTATTCAAATACCTTGAAATCCAGAAAAGTGACTTTGTGGTGCTAACATGATCAGAATCTGTGTTTAATCCCCGCTCCTACCAAATTTACTCACTTTACAAACAGAGGTTTCTGAAGTACCCATCTTGCAAGCTGTGTACTTTGAGTACTTCTTTAACTACTTAGGTATCTGATCTATGTAGGTATAATTCAAAAACAAATAAAATATACACCAAAGACCCTTTACTTTTATTCACAGTAAATTATAGCTTAAACTGTGGCATCAATTTAAAAAGCAGTTATTTTACATATGTGTGCTTAGCTTTATACTATTTCAAAATACTTTGTCTGGATCAATTCTAGATATTTTAATAATTGAGGCAGAATATTGTCTTTAGGCACCTTAAGAAAATATAATTAATTGTCATGGAGATTTCTCCAGAAAAACTTATCAGCATTTGAAACTCTTTCAAACTTTTTAGTTATGAGAATGAACAGAATCTTACTGAGGCCTATATTTTTCATAGCCAAACTAGGGAAGTTCAAATAAGCCTCCTCAGTTTAGGAAGTAGCAAGATAGGTTTGGGCAAGTATTGAAAAATTTCTTTCCTATAAATATATCAATTTTGACTGTCAGATGCCATAGTTTCTACAAATATTTTAATGGGGATTGTCACGGCGGGGTCCTGCAGGAGGGCCATGATCTCCTTAGGCCCCCTCTCCATGCCTATTCGGCCCAAGGGCACCCTCTATTCTCGTCCGCCACATCTTTGGTCTTGAATTAAATTTGGAGGCTGCCTTATGTCTCCTAGGCACAGTTAGCTGGGACCTCCATCCCCGTGTTCTCCCGGACCCACCGGGGGTCTCTCTGTACACTGGGTGCGTTCCAGGCACCCTAGCCTTATGGGCTACGCGTGGCTCCTACCAACCCCTAATACCACACCCCAAGCCTCGCAGAAGTATTGGATGTTGGTCTGTCATAATACACGCCCGCTGTCCCGGGCCTTCTCTATCGTGCCCCCTCTCTGGGGTCTCGGTGCCCTTTCTGGGCCTCCTCTAAAAGTGTTGTCCCACTTAGGGACCCTTGCCCGCTTTGGGACTCTATATCGAGCCTCCGGTCTTTCAGGCCCACCACGCTGCTTCCCCTTTTCCTGGACGCTGTACCGCTACCCTCTTTTCCTGGGGACCACTGCAGCACCCTGTCCTTTTCTTGGGCGCACCGTACTGCTAACCCCTTTTCCTGGAGTCCACCACAGCACCCTGCCCTTCTCTTGGGTGCACAGTGCTGCTAACCCCTTTTCCTGGGGTCCACCGCAGCACCCTGCCCTTCTCTTAGGTTTTCTGCAGTGCTAGCCTGTTACCGGGCTCGTCATGCCCATCCTGGGCTTCTCACATATTGCCCCTCTTGGGCTTCTCTCTGTGCCTAGGGTCTCCTCCGCACCCCACACTGCTGCGCCCTGACTGGTGCCTGGACCCCCACGCTACTGTGGGTCTCCTATGAGAATACTGAGCCTTCCCAGGCGCTAGGGTCCCACATCCCGTGGGTCCCTATGAGTACACTGCACCTTTCCCAGGTGCTAGGGGGCCCCCACCCCTCTGGGGGTCCCTATGAGGTCTCCTCCAGCCCCTTATAGACTCACCCAAACCACCGGTTTAATACAAACACTAAAGCAAACACAAGCCTCCTCGCTATAACTTAACTTAAGGCTGCCTGGCTGTAACAACATCATTGCTCCAGCCTCTGGAGCTCTCACGAGCTATACTTGTGATCAGGGTTCTCCCTATATCCTGTCTGAGGGAGCTCCTGCCTCTCCAGCTGCTAGCAGGAAACTGCCAGCCTGGCTTCCGCCCTGGGCTTTATAAGGGCCAGGCCCTGCCTCCTACCGGCAGCTGACTCTCCTTAGTTGCCCCGGCAACCCACAGCTGTACTCCCTAATCACCGCTAGGGCTCCTTATGCACTGCCAGAGCTTTTCCTCTGGCAGTTTTCCCCTCTCTAGGAGCGGGGCAGCAGGGTGCGCCGCGACAGGGATTTTAATAACTTGAACCTCATGGAAATACACATTTACAAAAAATATTAAAGATTTTTCAGAATTTGTTCTAAACAAGAAATATATGCTCCAAAATCTTATGGTTTCAGTCATCCAGTCAGAGACAAGAAAAAATTTCACATGATCTACTGGTGTTGGTATAATTAAAATAACTTAAACCTTAATCTCAAAGTTCATTCTCCTTCCAAAAATGTTTGGTGAAAAATATGCATAAAAAAGTATGCTCTGCTCTGTTGCAATTTATGAATATTGTAACACAAAATTCATAAATCCACTGTTACTTGCCAATTTTTTGTACTGGTAAAGAATTTAGATTTCATTATACTTTTTTTACCAAGGCATCTAATTTCATTTTATCTGCCTAAATTGCATGTACTTAGGCATCTAGTTGCAGATTTTGCCACTTTACACATTTTGCAGTTTCATAGTTTCATAGTTGGTAGGGTCGGAAGGGACCTAAGCAGATCATCAAGTCCAACCCCCTGCCATGGGAAGGAAAGGATGCTGGGGTCAAATAACCCTATCTAGGTGATGGTCTAGCCTCCTTTTGAAGACCCTCAAGGTAGGAGTGAGCACCACCTCCCTTGGAAGCTGGTTCCAGCTCCTAACCACCCTGACCATGAAGTAGTGCCTTCTGATGTCTACCCTGAATCTACTCTGTCAGTTTATGGCCATTATTCCTTCTTACTCCTGGTAGTGCATGGGGGAACAGGGACTCTCCCATGGCCTGCTGGTCCCCTTGGCAAGTTTGTAGGCAGCCACCAGATCCCCTCTCAGCCTTCTTTTGTAGAGGCTGAATAGGTTCAGATCTCATAGCCTCTCCTCATAGGGCCTACCCTGTTGCCCCCTGATCATGTGAGTAACCCTCCTCTGGACCCTCTCAATGCTGACTACATCCCTCCTGAAGTGCAATGCCCTGGATACAGTACTCCAACTGTGGCCTGACCAATGTTGCATAGAGGGGGAGGATCACTTCCTTAAACCTTCTTGTGATGCATCTATGGATGCATGACAAGGTATAGTTAGACTTCCTCACCACATCCTCACTTTGGTGGCCCATGTTCATCTTGGAATCAATAGTGACACCAAGATCCTTTTATGCCTGTGTGTTGATAAGAAGGGAGTTCCCCAGCCTGTAGGTATGCTGCTGGTTCTTCCTCCCCAGGTGCAATACCTTGCACTTGTCCGTATTGAAACCCATCCTGTTCTCATCCACCCACCTCTGTAACCTGTCCAGATCTAGTTGTAGCCTGTCCCTCTCTTCTAGCGTGCTCACTTCTCCCCACATCTTAGTGTTATCTGCAAACTTGAACAAGGTTCTTTTCACCACCTTGTCCAAGTCACCAATGAAGATATTGAATAGTTGTCTCCAGCCTAATGGTTACAGTGCTTTCCTGGGAAGGGGTTGGATTCAAACCTCCTGTGAAGGAGAGAGAGAGAGAGAGAGAGAGAGAGAGAGAGAGTGTGCATATACATATATACATATATGCATATATACATATACATAAGGTTTTATCAATGTGAGAAACATTGAGTTAAATAGTTTATGCTTTCTATTTTGGACTTTGAGAGCACAATCCAGTATCTTGGATATCCATCACTAAATATGGACTTCTTAATTTTAATATCTCTTATTATATCTTCAAAATGTTAATGCATTTTTACTGTATGATTATGAAACCTTTTGCCTCTGATATTATTCATTTGGTATGCTGATTTGTGCAAGGCACTTCCTGTCAAAAGGGTCATAACCTCTTACTAGCTGAAAGTGATTAATCAAATTTGTAGAACATTTTCATTATTGGTATTCAAACAATATACAGTATTCAAACAGTTCGACTGAGTAGCTCTTCCATTTGAGAACTTTTGCTGTGTTCAGTATCAAATTGGTTTATATATGATGCATTTACATGGGATGTTTACTGGACAGCTGACTAATTAACTGTGCAGTAAACATCTTGGCATCTACATGTGCACCCCTATTAGGGTGCAAAAAACTGATAAACTCTGCAGCAGAGCACTACTTGTAAATATAAATAGTACCCTGCTGAGGATTTTTTTTTTCATGTGTAGCAGTACACATGTAGACACTGACCAGCTGGCTAGGGTACAAAGGCCCTTCAGTGCTAGGGATGCCTGCCACTAGTCCCACACTGAAACACCCTCCACAGCACACTGAGTCTAGTCTCCCTGCCAGCTTACTCTCCCTGCCAGCCAGGGCTGCTGCTACTCAACTCAGTGTGCTGCATTCTGGGCACACATGTAAAATGAATGCCTGGGAACTACCCAGAAGCAATAAACTGCAGAACAATAAGCTCCACAGTTTACTAATGCCCCCTAATGGCATGTGTAGACACACCTGTACAATAGCCCTCTCTTTAAAGAGATCAATATCTTTTTTTAAACTTATGGATACTGTGAGAGAACAGGGGATACTAACATGAAGCATCCTCCCAGCTATGACCTTGAGGTCCCCAAGAATAAAGTCTCCATGTGACAGTGAGAGCTGCCGGCATGCACCTGATCCACTTTAACACCTTGCCAGGTGAAGTAGATTGGGGGATCGCACCAGCTGGAGCAATATCCAGGGCCAAGCAGAGGGCCAAGCGGGGGGAGAGTGAAATCAGAAGCCAGTGGGTGGAGTGAAGGATGGCCATGTCCCACCCAGGACTGAAACTCCAGGAGCAAGGAAGAGACCAGTAGGCTCAAGGGCTCAGAGGAGCCCCCATCCAAGGGAGGGAGAGAGTAAAAGAAGAATACGGGCACTCTCTCCCTTGGCTTAACATTTTGTTTTGTTAATTAATCACTGACACTTTCTAATCAGGCCAGATACCCCAGCCATCAAGACAGAAGAACAGGAGCCGCAGGGCTTGCGTCCACCCCAACCCAGTTCCCTCTGGTTTTGTTTTCTCTCCCTCTTGGGTAATATTATGTTGCTCTCCTCTGGCATCTTATCAGCACCAAGCGTGGCAAGAATCTATTAGGAAGAGGGAGGAAGAAGCAGATGCTTCCCCTTAAGGTATGTCTTGCCCTGATGGGCAATGTCTAAATGTGCAAAAGATCTGAGAGTAGTCTTAAGTAAACTACTCAAGAGTAAACACTTCTGGCCATGTGTCAGATTTGCTGCTGCTAGCAGCATACTGCTCCCACACCCTGCCACCCTGCAACTAGCTCCTGCCACAGCTAGGGAGAGCTCCAGAACTCCCATGGGTGCTAGCCCTGGGGCCAGGAGACAGCTGTCTCCTGGAGATGGCTGGTGTGGCAGAGCACCTCTATGGGTGTTTGCCACTTGAGGACTCTCAGAGGCTCCAAGGGGAGCCTGTTTTGGAGTAGCAGCAGAGGAAACCTTCCCCTGGTACCATTTAAAGTGGGAAGATATATAGCAGGGCACTGTGGGTTGTCACAGGCCAGCTGAGCACTATGAGTGTATCAATTTTCATTACAGACTGACTGGGTGATGCAACTGTATCAGCCACTGGGCAGTTTGGTTCAGAATCAAGGAGGCAGAGTTGGGAGTGAAGCAAAGACAAGTTTCACTTATAACATTAAAGATAAATTTTACTTATAGCAGCAAAATAGCAACAAAAATATGTTTAAGCAGCAAAATATGGTTTACACATATAACAGTTAATAAAAAAGTTAAGCTAATAAACAGACAATATAGCAATAAACGTTAAAAATTGACAGTGATAATAACAACAGACAGACAAATTGACAAAGAGTTCCCACTTGGCTGGCAACTTATCAATAGTCCCTCAGTGCCAGGTACATGTCAAGTTGATCCAGTGAAGTCAGGCATCCCTGATCAATGCTGTTGGAGGGAGCACCGGGGAAGCTCCCTCAGTTAGGATCTGGTCCTTGCTCACACTGGGAGTCTGGAGTCCAGGCTTGGATCAGCCACAACCATTCTGTTCCATCCTTCCTACTGGTCACCTTACATGTGTGTTCCTTTATATCCTGTCCTATGGTAATCTGTTGGCTTTAGAGCCACTCACAATCTTACCCTACAGCTGTTACCCTATGGGGTTACAAGATGTTAGAAATTATTATAATAGGTTACTGCCTAAACTTGGGTTTACCCAATAAGCAAATCACACCACATCACTTTGGGGTCTGAGATTAGAATTTTTCCCTGCCTAAGTTCAACCCACTTGGAATTTTTTGAAATGTGTTAATTATACCTTGGAGTCAGATTTGTCAACTTTACTGACCTTTAAGCAAAAATTGTCAGATCAGCTAAAGTTTGCAGTGAGAGGTGGGCGGTATGAATGTGTGTGTGACTGAGGCCTGATATTGCGGCAGTAGGCCAGGAACATGGTAACATGCCATCTGTGAGGCATGGGCTGTGGTGTAGGGGAAGTACAGAGCTGCAGATAGTGCCTCCTAGCATCGGAACATAAAATGGGCAGCCTCCCACCTAATTAACATCCTCATTAATTAAGAACAAGGTGTGGCAGGCGAGTCTGGTGAAGGGCGTGCCCAAAGGCAAGTGGGGAACCTAGCACTGTGGCTAGGCGGGGAGCCCCACATTGCCACACCTGGGATATTGCTCCCTGCCCCCAGGAGCTACCTACTACTGGGGCATGCTCTGCCACCAGAGCCCAGGGAGGGACAATGTTCTATTGCTCTGACATCAGGGGGCTCCCCACCCCTGCTCTGCTGTCATGGGGCTGGTTCTGGGAGATGCCCCAACCATGCCTAATGCCCATGCTGGCCCCATCACAACAGAGCACTGGGAGATCCTTATCTCCCATCCTAGATTCCACAGTCATGGGACCTGGGCTGGGAAATCCCCACTGCTGGGGCAGTAGGATATTGTCTTTTCCCAACCTCCAGTAGCAGAGCCCACCCCAGCAGCAGGCAGCTTCTGGGGGAGGGAGAAATCTCCCATCCCCTGCTGCCCAGCTGCAGGTGTCTACATATGCACTACTGCATAGTTACTAATCTTAAGTAAATTTGCTACTTGCATTTTCAGTTAGCAAATTTACTCACAATTAGAACCAATTATGTGTAGATGCAGATGCTTACTGCCCAGTAATTAGATTGACTGTGCAGTAAAGTGTCTCTTATAGATATGCCCAATAAGATACACTTTTAAAACTGTTTCTCTCCTCTCAAGTAAGAAATGCAAAATTAATTAAAACACATTACATATACAATCCAAGGTGCATTTAATTCAGTGGATATGAATACAGCTATCTGGGGATTTGGGAATTGAAACACTTATTAATTTTTTTTTTAATTCCAGCTTTATTTAAAATATTATTTTATGAGATTTTTACTTTTATTATATCCTTACATTATTTCATAACATGCAATTAGATGCTTAATTACTAGACATGTCATAGTATGAGAATTTGTTAGCTGAAATATTCTATCATTGTCATTGTATCACATTTTTTTCAATTATTGAGGACATAGTGTCACACTGTCAAACAATTTCATTGCAATACAAATGGAAGACATTCATCTGTAAAAAGTTAAGAAGTTTGAATGAGATCTAACTAGCAGCTGTTCATGCTATTATAAAAACAGAAAATTTCAAATATTTCGATATGGTATCTCATCCTATTCTTACAGATAAACTGGGCGACTGTGACATAGATGATCACATGGTCAGGTGGGTGGGAAATTGACTTAGGGTTTGCACCCATAGAGTGGTGGTGGATGGGTTGGTATTAACTTGGAAAGATGTGGACAGTGGAGTCCCACAGGTCTCGGTCCTTGGACCTATGCTGTTCAATGTCTTCATCAGTGACTTGGATGAGGGCGTGGAAAGTACTCTGTCCAAATTCACAGATGATACCAAATGATAGGGTAAAGTTAACACACTAGAGAGGAGGGAATTAATCGAGGCTGACCTGGATAGGTTGGAAATGTGAGTAGAACAGCATAGGATGCAGTTTGACAAGAACAAGTGCAAGCTGCTGCACCTATGGAGAAGGAATCACCAGCATGGCTAGGGAAAGTCCTTCTCAGCAGCCCAGGAGCAGACAAGGATCAGAGTCATTGTTGACACCAAGATGAACATGAGTCATCAATGTGATGAAGTGATCAGTAAAGCTAACCGCACTTTATCATGCATTAGCAGGTGCATGACAAACAGGTCCAGGGAGGTGATACTTCCTCTCTATGTGGCATTGGTCAGGCCACAGTTGGAGTATTGCATTCAATTTTGGGTGCCACACTTCAAGAGGGATGTGGACAACGTCAAGAGTGTTCAGAGGAGGGCCACTCATATGGTTAGGGGCCTGCAGATAAAGCCCTACAAGGAGAGACTGAGGGCTCTGGATCTCTTCAACTTCCACAAGAGAAGGCTGAGAGGTGGTCTTGTGGCTGCCTACAAATTCATTGGGGAGGGGAAGGGGCAGCAAAGAATAGGAGATGCTCTGTTTACCAGGGCACCCCTTGGAGTAACTAGGAACAATGGCCACAAACTGACGGAGAGCAGATTTAGGTTAGACATCAGGAAGAACTTCTTTATGGTAAGGGTTGCCAGAATCTGGAATGGGCTGCCAAGGGAGGTGGTGCTCTCCCCTATCTTGGGGGTCTTTATGAGGAGGCTAGACATGCACCTGACTGGGGTCTGACCCCAGTGCTCTTTCCTGTCCAGGGCAGGGGGTCAGACTCAATGATCTGCTGAGGTCCCTAACTACCCAAACATCTGTAAATCTATTAATCTATTTTATTATAAGTTATAGTACATCAGTATCAGTAACAGGTAATATGTACAACTATTACTGAGAGTCATAACACAGAAATATTCTATTAAATAAAACTCATAAAGCTACATTTAAAATTAAATTCCAAAATTCTATAACTTTGAAATTCTGAAATGAACTTATAAAACTTATGAAATAGAAATGTCCTAATTTTTTTAAAATTATTCTCATTCAATATTTCCCTTCCCTACCCATCTCCCCAACTGGAGGGGAATGGCAGCCTTTGGTGCAACCAGGTCACAAGCACCAGAGCCCACCACTTCAAAATGTTGAGCTCCATTGCTGGAAACTAAATCCAAACCAAAATCTTATAAGACTGAGAAAAAAATGACTCTTTTAAAACACTTTTCATTGTATCTATAAGCCATGTTTACTAATCCTGGTTTCATGAATGATTGACATCTCCACCCTAGATTCAAGCATTTCTAACACTCTTTAAAGTAGTAATGTGCTTATCTCTTGAGTACTGATGTGAATTGGATGCATACTTTTTAACCCTATGAAGTTAACTTGTTGGAATTAAGTTTTAGTAGATTGCATGAGTACTCATGTCAATTCATGTTTAGCTGGTTATTTACATAGTTTGAATGAAGTTGGGCATGAACATTTGTACAAAGCTGAGAAGGTTCGGAAGGTTCAAGAACATCATAAACTTCTCACCATTATGAGGTAATGCTCTGATTTGCATTAGTAAGCATGTGTGGTTTGTGTGTCAGAAGTGGTGGAATTGTTTTGGATGATTGACAGATGAGTAATAGTGTGAATTCTGAGGTAATTAAGATTTTGTTTGGTGGGTGTGAGTTTATGGTATGGACTTGTATCAGAAGGAATGATTGATAGGTGTGTTTGGATGATGATTGGCCAGTCCTGATTGGGTGACTTGCCCCTTTATAAGGTTTGACAGAACAGAGTTCTGGGTCTTCTCTTTGGGGGAATCTATCACCCTCCCCTGTGTGTGTGATGGACTTGGCATCTGCTAGTTATAGAAGGAGCCCTGGGAAGCAGTAGACTGAGAGGTCTCTGTGTGTACTTCGGGAGATGAGTTAAGAGTGTGGTATTGTTAAGTGAGAAGTGAGTGAGCTGGTGAGATTGAAAGGGATTTGGTTAAAAGAGTAAAAGAGAGTCTGTAAGTGATGTGTGTGCTGCAATTTTACCTGGCAACCAGCCAGCTGTGGATGTATTTACAAGTTCATTGATGTACTTTTGGTGATACTCATTAAATGCAGTGCCTCCATTGTGAGGTCCTAGAAAAGATGCATTAACTTATTTTAATGCACATTAGCAAAAGCATGTGGTTTTTTGTGACACTTTAATGCACATTAAGTAGGCTAATGCTCATTAAAGTGCACATGTAGACACACCCTGTGAGAGACAGATTTATTTGCACACAAACCTCTTCTTTGTGCCATGTTTTTAAAGTAACTTTTTGGTTAAATCCTGATCTGATCTATCTCATGTAAATATCTGTATATATTCCTTTTTTATTGTGTATATTCTCACTAATAGTTTAATCCTTTGTATGATTTTCTGTGTTGTTGTGACTTTTTGAGACCAGTTCTTTATTTAAAGAAATAAAGTCAACACATTGGCATCTTAATTGGCCTAATTAGTGTATTCAGATTAGTCATGGTTAACATACTCATGACTGCTACATTTTGAACAAGAGTGAAGGGTTCATTCCGGCAGATGAAAATAATTGAAATTGTAAGTTACTTTTGAAATACTGAACTAAAAATCTCAACCTTTTTTTTTTTATTTTTCTCATGGTTAAGAAGAAGAAAGGAGATGTCCATTTCTCCAATAAGATCCAAAAGTTTTTGGAGTTTTTGTAGAAATCCATACATTACTTCAGTCATATGTAAAAACAATTTTAAATACCTAGAAAGCTCAACAACTTGGTACTATTAAAATGTTATATATATATACTGGTATGTATAACATATACTATTCTGTATATGTTTTAAATTAGATGCATAGCTAGAAGCAGATTTCATATTTGCTTTTAAATGTCTCTTGCAATGTCACAAAAGTCACAGTTAACTTGAAACAGTGAGTCAGATGTTTTTAAGTAGGCCATTTAATCATCTTCTACACTCAAGAACATAACTTTAAGGTACACCACAATAAAATACATAGTATTCACATGAAAGAACAATTACCCTTTCAAAATGTTGTAATTACCATATTTACCTAAATCCAAAATGAATATGAATTTAAAATGATCTCCCAATAATTACATTTGATACAGAGAAAGGGCATATGTAGATAAAACTGTATTTCCCATTTACGCCAACACAACTGCATTTGTGTTTGCATAACCCAGATTATCCACTGCTCTAAAAGTCAATTTAGCACTTTAAACTAACACTACTCGGAGATGTGTTAATTTGTGGTGTTCTCCAGTTATGCTGCCCCAACTGTGGATTTGTTTGTTCAAACAGCCAGAGACCCCAAAGACTTCTAATTAATACCTTTTACCACAAGAGGGTGCTGTATTCTGGCCGTTAGCTGGTAGGTGCCATTGTGTGTTCTTTTTTACCCTCTTTCACTCCTCACTCCTCACCCCTCCCTCCTGTCTCACAGCATGCAATGGAGTGGAGTGGCCAGAGGGTCATCCATCTACTCAGCAAAAATATTATTATTTTAACAAAAAAAAAAAAAATGGGGGAAGCCAATAACCACTTAATTTACTACCCCTCATAATTATTCCCCCCCCCCCCCAGCCCAACACCACCTATAGTGTATGTCCTCCCACCAAGGCCAATGTACCCTCCTGTCCTCCTGCCCCGCCATGTATTCTCCACTTGCACCCCCCCCACACACCTCCCTCGTGTGCTGCCATGGCAGTGGACATTGCTCCCGATGACAGCTGCAGCATCCAGTATGTTTTTTGCAAGTATTTTGAAACTTTGGAGCGAGTGGTTAATGACTTTCTTTAGCAAACCTTCTGAACTTCATCACATTCCATTTCAAAACCACGAACAAAAATCTGGGAGCAGGACACTGCTTGCCAGATCCAATGCCCAGGATATGTACTTTGTGTGTGTGTTTGGGAGGGCAGGGGTGGAAAGAGCAGAAGCCCATTTTTTTGACTGTGCTCCAAACCCTCCTTCTCTTCCTCTTCTTCCTCTTTCCCCTTCCTTGCAGAAAACGTTTATGAGTTCTCATGGCAACCAGTAATGAATGAAGAAAGAGTGAAAGAAAGAACTTTATCTTCATATTTGCAGGTTTGGGGGGGGGGGTTACACTTTGTATATATTTTATATTTTATATTGTGAAGCTGCTGGGGAAGAAGATCCCATTTTTTTCAATAAACTTTTTTGAATATAGTGTTTTATTTTTGCTCTATATATGTGTCATGTTTTCCTTGTGATGGGTGAGTGGTTGGGGGTGGTGTTTTCAGAGACCACTCCCACCTCAGCATGGGGATGCTGTGCTTGGGGTTTTTATGGAGTAATGGCATTACTTACTGGAAAGAGTTGCAAAGAGTTTCAGGGTAGACTGTTATCAGAGGGAGGTTGAATGCTTGTTAAGTGCTAGGGTGCAGCCAGAATTTCTTGTAAGAAAAAAGACTGAACAACCCTACCCACCCCCGCAGCAAGCAGGCAAAACTGCAAAACTTCTCCATGCATGGACCTCCCAGGGCCTTTAGTCTTTATCAGTTATTTAAAGACTAGTTAATAAGTCTTTAAGGCATTATAATGCATTTCATATGCATGGTCTCTGAGGGAGTTCTACTACCATCCTCATTGAGCATGTTCAAGGCTTTCATAGGCCCTTTTGTAGGTATCATACTCACAAAACTAATGAACCTCATTCAGGACAGGACTACAATGACTGTTCTAAGGTGGCACGGGATTAGACATCACCAGCAAGAACAGTGAATGTATCTTTCCTCTCTTCTCAGTGACCACAGTATGGGCATACAGACAAAATCTATTCTGATTCAAAGCGAATGAAAAAAACCTCTGGGTAGCTGGGGAGGACTTCAGACACTGCTTGAGACAAGGGCTATCTGGACAAGAAGATTAGGTCTGGGAATGACATGGGTGGATATGGGAGGCCTATGGGTAAGCAAAGAACAGATTTCAAATTAAAAACCATAGCAACATGGCGGGAAGGAAATGGCAGGGGAGGAGAAAAAGATCTGACAAGGGTAGATGAAGGAAAAAACTGGTATTGATTAGGCAAAGAGGTTGGGACGAGTATTCAGGCAGGCACAAGTTTGACCATAGCAGAAGTGCTTGTGATGCAGCCTGTCAAAGTCTATCAAATCTGCAAATTCTGCCAAATACCTTGTCAGAAGGACACAAAAAAGGAAGGAAGGTTTAGAAATCCATGGAGGGAGACCAGGACTAAAGACAGTGGGAAATTATGGAGTGCAGGCAGAGAGCAAGGAGGCACCAATTTGAAGTCAGGAAATAGATCAAGAAGTTACAGAAAAGAACTGGATATCAGTGCTAAGATGTGGGTAGACAGACCTTGGGGCTGAGGGATCAAGGTTACCGGTTTGCAGGGCCATAGCATCAGAACCAGGCTATGAGGTGCCACCTATGAGGTGTTTGGGGCACCATTCCTGAGGTGTCCCAAACCAGTCTCCAGTCCTAAGAGTGCTCAGCTGCTGTTCATACATCCAAGTTTTGCTGCTACAGTTCAACAGTCCTAGTTGCATTACTGTCCCGGCATCTCTAGCCATGCTATCCTCTGCCACTGTGTTTGTGTTCTGCTGCAGTTTCCTCTGCATTCAGCTGCTGCTCTCATGCTTTCTGCCACTTCTGGTTTCCTCCTTCTTTGTCTCTTAGCCCCCAGAGTCTCCAGGAGCTGTAGTTTTCACACAGCCACCACAGTTCTGCAGTTATGCAATGAGCTTTAATATTAATAAGATTGCATGTTTGTTTCCTTTTTCCCTTCCATATAACACAGCAAATTGAATATGAGCAAAATTTGTGTTACAAGAACATTAATAGGGTTACAAACTTGAGTACTCAAAAGAGAAATTGCTAGAATTTAGGTAGTACAAACAACCTTAATTCAGACCCATATACATGTGCCTTATAACACAGTCTTTAATTATATCATCACATCCATTTCTCCCACAAGATCCTTGCCTCATTGGGCATGTCTACATGAGACATTTTATTGCACAGCAGACTAATTTACTACACAGTAAAGCATCACCATCTACACATCTGCAGCGATTGGGGTGCAGTAGACTAATTTACTGTACTACTGATTAGTCCCGTCAGAAAGCAGTATCCAGCAACTCACTCAATATAAATGCACATGTAGATGGTGACTTCAGGATTCATTTACTCCTGCTGGAGTATAATCAGCTGCATTAATTGCACATATAGATGTACCCATTTAGTGCACAGAATGTATGGTGTTCACTAATCAGTGCGGTAGAGGTGATATCTTTTATTAGACCAACAAGATAGCTGCCCAAAAAAAGTCTTTATGTGTAAGTTTTGAGCTCACATGCCCTTCCTCAGGCAAAGGAGAATGCAATTTTTTTTTCTCAGGTGAACACAAAACTTCATTGCACAGGAGAGCTGGAGGATGTTATAAGTTCTTCTGGGTGGAAAAGTTCATTTAATGCAAATTAGGCTCAGATTAAAGTTGGAGCAAGCTATTTACCTCAAAGGTGTCTGATGGGCAAGCAGGATATTGAATTTTGCTTCTTCCTTGTTAAGATGTTTCATATTTCACAGGAGGACTGGTGATGGAAAGGTTTCCCTGGGCATGGAAGTTCTGTTGGTGGTCAGGTAATGAGAAGTAGTTTGATATTTTGTTTTAAATTTAAGCCCCAGGACTTAATTTCAGAGTACTATTCAAATCCTGTTCTAAAGTCAAAACTATTGATTTCTTCATGGACTGTTTCATAATGTTCATCAGTATCTATGTATTTCACAAATACAAATTTATTCTCAAAAATATCTCTGGCATTTTAGAGATGAAGAATGAAATACATGTACAGAAATATCCACTAATTTGGCATACCAAATTTGAGAGACTTACAACCTGAATTTACAAAGCATTTAACAGTATAGAACGTGTAACATTCTCAGAACATGGCTCTCATTGATGTAAGTTGCTCAGGAATGTTGCAGCTTATGGAGTCTATAAAATCTATAGGTATATTTTTTGTGCACATTGATCTTTTTACCTAGACTTTTCCCCTGATTTTATGGAAAATGCATATATGATATAGTTTACTACAGTAAACTAGTATGCATTTATTGCACCTTTACAAAAAACATACATTAAAGTATTTAGGTATTAAAATATTTCAAACTTGCACCCCTCTCCCCCACTCAACCATTGTAATGTTATTAAAATTAATGGATTTTATAGACATTTTAAAAACTGGTTAGGAACTGAAATGAAAACATGCACAATCACTCAATGGGTAATGAGATTTTTGGTTCTGATCTTTCTGTAGCCTTGATTTAAAGAAGCAAGTTATTACACACAATAGGGAAATAATGTGGCACTATTTTTTAGTTATAACTATCTTCCTTTGTGTATTATGTGCATACAGCATGACAGTGAGTCTAACTTTTACTCTATAAAAATGATTTGTTATTTATCAATGCAGTGATTTAGATGGATAACATTCTGCAATAGTGTAAAGGGAAACTGCTGGAAAGATAATATGCTACTTTTTGTACAGTTCATGGACTAAGGTAAATCTTTACTATGCAATGCAATTTAGTGTATAATGAATATATTTTGCATTGAAATTGTTGAGACATTACTTTCTGGCTATTCTACTAAATATATGTTTACTCAATTACCTATTTTATTCTGTGATTTGGTATTATCAATGGTTCTGATTCTAGACAAACTCTAGACTTTGGGGACACTCTCACTTCAAGCCAGTGACAGCAGGTGCTTAAATGAACTAAAATGTGTCATTTGAAAATCACACTGGATCCCATATATTTAGAATGAAAGGGAATTACCTAGCAACTGTCATTCAGAAATAGCATGATATACTCTGCAAGCAAAATTGTTAGCAAATTAGTTATCCTTTTAGTTTATGTGAGGACTTATTTTGTTTACACACAAATCAACATAATAACAGGAGCTTATGGAAAAGGACAGCAAGCATGAAATCCCAAATGAGAACAAAAAGGTATATAAACAAGTCTATTGTATTCATTAGTATTAAACTACTAAGAACATATTAGCAAGTGAAAGGTAAAGATACAAGCAGTATTATTTTCATATTACAATTTTCCTGTAGATTTTCTATGTGGATGGAACCAGACAAAAAGCTTTTCATAATATGTATCACAGGTGCATTTCAATCAGCTATTTCTGCTCTGGTGCACTTACCAATACAAATGAATCACAGCAGAAATGTATAGTGCAGTAAAGCTTCTAATTACTGAGTACTACTGTGATTAGAGGAACATGTGAAATCTACACAACTGTACAATTATTTTTTAGCATAAAAAAGAGGTGGTTAGTTTATGGTGGCTCAGCAAAACCTGATGGTATTCCACGTGACTGCTATCTTGTGATGAAGAATCTAAACTTTAACTGAAAAAATAAATACATTTTTTACCATATGGTTGTAAAAGAGAGCTTTCAAAATATGAACAGATTGTAAAAAAGGCAATGTTGACTTTCTGAGCCTGAAACAATAGCTCTGAGAAGTGTGAACCTCTCTTTCAGTGTAGTTTTAATTTGGAAGTTTAGTGATAATGTAACTGTTCAAGTTGTGAAAGATTTCATAACTCAAAAGCATACAAGAAAGAAGGGCAGGAACCGTTAGGTTCTGCACAGGCTGCATGATTTATTTTGCTTTGAGGTGATCAGTGGGTGGAGTTTGAAATAATACCTCCATTTATTTTTCTTTATAATATACAGTAAAGAGTGACCTCTTATTAGGAAAGTTAATGCTGAAAGCAATATAATTCTAGAAATTCCTTTTAGCATTGAGTTACACCACCTTAAAATGAAACTTAGATTTCCATCAGCTTTTTAAGGTTTTCATTCTCCATAGAAACAGAAGCTAAGTAGTGTGCCCTAAACCAGCCTAAACAATTAGGTGATTGTAATCACTTAAGAAATGATTGCAGCAGGGTGGTCTGGCCCTTTAAATGGAGCAGATAGCCTGGGGTAGCTGTGGGTGAGCTGGGGAAGGAGCAGTTTTGGCTAGGTTGCAGAGTGACTCCCAGAAGAACTTGCTCCTAACAAGGGCAAGAGCAAAAAGGGTCTTGTACTGTTGCCTGGAAAAAGGGTGAAGATTTTACTTCGCTCTTTTGTTTGTTTGGGTCAAGAGTATTGTTTGCTCTTGTTTGCAAAGCCTGGGTGCATGGGAGCAGGCACATCAGCCTGCTTGGTGTCAAAAAACTGTAAATTCAGATCCAGATGTGTATGTTAAGCATTATTTTCTTTGGCTAAATATTAAAAATCATAAAGCATGTAACTCCCTTGAATGTTAACAGGAGTCTCTGCATACAATACGCTGAATGTGCCCCCTGTTCACTGTGTAGGAGAATTCATGATTCACTGTATTTATATTTCATTCTACTCTAAATAGAAGACACTTCTCTTGATCCACCCACTTTTCCAAGAAGAAAAAAATTAACATTTTTTAACTATAGGATAGCTTTGTGAAAAGATACATAAAAGATGCAGTCACATTGTACCTGCATGCATTTTAAATGCATTCAGAACAATGACACTCATCTCTTGTAAATCACAGCTTTCCATTTTTTCAAGCTTTCCATCATAAGCTGTTAGCTAAATGTTTTCCTAGGAATTATAAACAGAGCTCAGTTTAGGTGACAGTCTTGCAGAAATGTGTATTCAGTAAGTGGTGAAAAGCCTTGAAGGTGTGTGAAGTTTGTAATATATGCCTATGGATGTTTGTTTAGAGTGGCAAGGATAAAGTGTATACTTGAGTAACTTCAGCCTATTTTAGCTATTAAGACTATAATTTATGTATGTAGATAAGACCTTGAACATCTTTGATGATACAAAAAGATTAATATTCTCCAGTTCCAAAGCTCCTACTCAACTAAATTCTTTCTAGATTAAAAGGCACAATTCCATTGCTTTCAGCAAACTTGTACTGCATGTGTAAGTGTGTTTTGTCCTCGTTTTCAATTTTAAGAGTAAGATGTTTCAATCATATTTTACTACTCATGGACAGGGAGCTTTGTATTATATATTCTGGGTGAATTTGAAATGCATGGGCAAAATGGTTATACATTGTAGTTTTCAGTTGAAATACCACCATGGTTTAGATACTTTCAGGCTTTAAAACACGATTTACTTACCTGCATGTTAAGGATGCAAAAACAGTGAATAATTTGCCTCTGCAAACAACTGCTTCACATCTTTGATTCAATAACTGACTGATACAGATTTAATCCATCAAGAAGTCAACTTTTCAGGACAGTAAACAGAAATACAAAATATATTGTGAATTTGAAATGACTAAGGGTATGCACAGACATTTATTTGAAGCACTTAAAAATTCAGAGTGGCTCAGCTTCATGAAAATGTATAACCAACCTACCCCCTTCCTAGAGTGAAATCAAATGCCTGTGAAAGCATGCAGCTGATATGGTTGCATGGGCCTGGAGAGCAGGAATTCCACTGTGCTTTCTGGCCTGCACAGGTTCCTGAGGACAGCTGAATACACACATTAACTTCTGCTTCTCTCCTCCACCCCTTGCCTTGGGGGAGGGAGAGGGCAGGAGGAAACAGAGCATTATGGAAAGCCAGAGGACTGAACAATCCCTTATCAAAATCTATTGGATGGTGCTGACATTTCAGAATGAAACACTTCAAAGATGCTTGCCTCCTTTTGAAGGTAATTTCTGAAGCATTTTAGCAGGTTTGAACATTCTCACCCCCTCTGGAACCATTCAGAAACACTTGGTGCACTTCAAATAGCACTCTTAGTCCATGACCTGAATGTCTACACAGAAAACTAATACCATGGATAGACCTGAACTAGTTCAGGTACTAGTAGTAGTTACAACTACAGTGGTACAGGCTATTATATCATGTTCTTCCGAAGGGTAAGTTACCTCTTAATGAGCTCCACGCTACAGCAACTAGACTGCTTCCAGTACTTGAGCTAACTAGATCAGATTATTGTTTATACTACACTAGAGACTGTAGGAAAGGTGAACTCTATGCAGTAAAGAGAGGCATCTGCACATATTTGTCATTTTTAGGTGAATATTATATTGAAAACAGGGAAGATGAAGTAATAAAACCATGGGAATTTTTTTTTTTGCTACATTCCTATAATTTTTATGGGCAGCTTGTGATTTGTACAATCTTGGAGTGTGCCTTCATCTATTTTCTCCAATGTTGAGGTGCTGACATATTAATAGTCAAACATTAAACCTGCAGGAAAGAGCCCAGTGGGATAGAAGTCAGTGCATCCTTTTTGCCAGACATGAGGGAGGAAAACCCAATGTGTGATAAATGCACTCAACAAGAAAATGTCTAGCTTGTTTCATTCAAGGACATGTAGCTTGCTTATCTGTGAATTGTACTTACTGTAATGGATCAGACCAGACATACACCTAGTTTATATCCTGTAACACAGTAGCTAATACTAGAAACTTCAGAGGAAAATACAAGAAAATATCATTATAGAATAACCAGATCATAAGGTAAGCTTCTTCCAAACCTCTATCACTCAAAATTGGTTTATACCCTGAATCATAAGGGTTAATATTTTGAACTAGGGCCTGAACAGAGTCTTTCCTATAGAACCATAGACAAATAGCTTCCTACTTTTTGTGTAATTTATTTTCCTAAAGCTGTGTATTGGTATGGCAGGGTTGGTTTTTGTTTTTTTTTATAACTGTCTCCCACTAGAATGTTGAATGTGATTATATTATGGTCATGTGGCTTGCCATAGCTACTTCTTAACTAGGTTCAACAGATATCTCTTGAACCAAGTTGTGTTTTACTCAGGATAAGGTCTAGAATTGCTTCTTCTCTTGTGGGTTCTAAGATGAGTTCTTCTAGAAAAAGGTCTAGGAAAAGCCCAAAAATTTTACTTCCATATTTCACCCTGATGAACTATTTGCCCAGTCTATGCGAGGACAATTGAAGCCTCCTATGATTATTATTTGTCCCATTATAGTAGCTTCTCTAATTCCCCTGAGAATTTCCTAATCACTATCTCTTTACTGATCAGGTGGTTGATAGTACAATTCTAATACTATATTCTTTTTATTCAAGTCCAGATTTTCTACCCACTGGGATTCTATAGAAATTTTCCTTTCAGGTAAGATTTTTATGCTGTCTCTATGTATACTATCCTTAACATACAGTAATAGTTTGGATATTGTTAGAACAGCATCCCATTCATTATTATCTTTTCACAAGTCTCTGAGATACCTGTTATATCAAAGTCACCATTTCATACCAGGCATTCTAGTTCACCCACCTATTTTTTTTTTTTTTTTTAGGCTTCTGGCATTTCTGTAGATGCATTTATACATTTTCTCCTTACTCAACTGTTTATTACTGCTCAGACTATTTATTTGCAACTCTAGATTTTCTGACTTATCCTTGCTATTATGTACAGTTATACTTTGTATTCCCCTACTATCCTCTTCAAGACCATATAAAATCTGAATTATGTTCCCCTTTGGGGTTTGCATCAACCTGACATGTATTCTTCTGCACCCATTGGCTTTCCCTCATTTTTTAGTTTAAAAACCATTCTACAGTCTTTTAATATTTAGTGCCAGCAGTTTGGTTCCATCCTAGAACCGATTTTTGTCTGTACAGATATCTCCTGTCCCAAAAGGTTTCCCAGTTACTGATAAACCTAACCCCCCTCATCTTTGTGTTGCCCTGTGGGGTCAGGCCAACTCTCAGGATCTCAATCTTGCGCTGTTGGCCAGGAGGGTGTAACACAATTGCATATATACAAACACATAAATCAATTCGGTGCATACACACATACATACTAACAACCCATACACATCCAAACCAGCCTAGGCACATGCATATCTATCACAAATTCAAGCACAATTCTATATATATATGTATATATATACACACACACCATTTCACACACATACAACCCACCTACACATAGGTAAGTTCCTAACTTGGATGACATGGTATGTATGTGCATGCTTGAGGTACCTGGGATACTTGGGGGAAGGTTAAGGTGAGAGAGAGTTAAAGTGTAGGGAGTGAAAGTTGCCAGAACTGAGATTAGAACTGGTAGACTAGAGAGAAGCTGACTGAGGGACTGAGGCTTGGGTTTACTTAAGGTAGACTGGGGCTGGAAACTGAGGCAGACAGCTGAGATGTTGGGGGGGGCAGATAATTTGTGGCAAGGAGGAGACAGCCAGGAAAGAAACTGAGGCAGAAACCTGGTTGCTCAAGGGAAAAAGAACAGGCAGTGGGGATAAGACAGTAGCAAAGGAACAGGGGGTTTGGAGGCGGACAAGAGCTCAGGATAGGTGTTGGAGGTGGCAGTGAGCCAGAAGCAGGAGAGGGAGAAATGAGACAGACGTTAGAGGGGTGAGGAGCAGAGATTAGACCAGGGCCAAACCATAGTTAAGTAAAGTCCAACTTAGGGGTCCAAGTAACAGTTTTATTAAACAGACAATACACTAAACAGCCCCATGAAGTTATTGGTTCACACACACACACACAAGCACTCACAATGGCAGCAGGAGAAAGAGACTCAGTGGAAGGGTTGGAGTCCAGGTGGGGAAGAGAAGCAGAGTCCAAGTCCTTGGTTGAAGAGGGGGGGTGGGGGTGATAGCTACCTATCCAGGATGGAAAGGGGTCCTTGTCCAGTAGGTGTTGTGCAGAGGGGGGTTGCCAGAAGGGCCTCTGGGCTGGATAGGTGGTGTGGCATGGTGCTGGTCCAGATGGAGAGGGTGTCCCAAGGAGTCCGTCTTCACTACCCCTTTTTATGGGGCAGACTACCTCTGATCTCCTATTGGGAGGGCCTGTCCAGGCAAGGTCAGTACTGTTCCAGGGGGCTGCAGGTATTCTTACAGAGCATGTGCAGCTTTGGCACAATGGTGGGTTGCTTCATCTTTTGTTTCTTGAATGCTGAGAGTGGTTCCAAGGCGCTGGGTAATTGCTCCAGGTATTGGTGTTGATGGTTCAGTCATTCAGAGAGAGATATTTTTAGACCTACTGCCATTGTCTCTCAAGCACCCTCATTCATCCCCATTCATTGAGGAACCAAGTTACGTAGATGAGGTCGGTGTGAGTCATGGTTTACACAATCAGGCCTGGGGACAGGATGGAGACTTAACAAACAAAATGGAAATTTGACATGACTTATGCTAACTTACATATGTAGGCCTAAATCATATAGTACCAGTTAAACAGTAATATAGAACAGTAAAATCAATATAAACATAATAATTATACAATATAAAGAAGGAGAAAAAACAAAACAAATACAACTTGCTACCAAAATAAAATGCTGAAGCTTATCCTGTATCTTAGCTCACTTATACTTATCTGTAGGGAATAGAGAGGGAAAGAAAGTCAGAAATGGTTGGAGAAGGGGAGGGAATGCATTTTAAAAGAAAAAAAAAAGTAAAACTGGGGGTTTTGCTACATTTGCATCATTATCTTATCTATGCATTGAGACTCTGGAGCTCTACCTGTCTCTCTGGCCTTGCATGTAGAACAGGTAAACATTTCAGAGAATACTACCATGAAGGTCCTGGACTTTATCATCCTTCCTAGCGGGCTAAATTTAGCTACCAGGAATCCTCGCCTACACTTCCCTATGATATTGTTACCCATGTGTGCCACAACCTCCAGCTTCTCCCTAGTTCCTGTTATCAACCAGCCTACCTTTGCACCCTGCAGGCAAGTTACTGTGTTGCCCTCTGAGACATCTCAAACCCAGCTGTCTATGTGCGTAATGATTGCATCCCCCATTACAACCACCTAGTTCCTTTTATCCTGTGGGGTTCCCTCCTGTGGAAGAGTATTTTTAGTGCAAGATGGCACAACAACATTAGCTGGAAGTTGTGTCCCATTCAAAGGATAAAGTCCCTACTTCGCAGCCTGTTGTATTCTATCCCTGATGCTCTCATCCACCTCAGCAACATGCGGGCCACTACAATGGAGGTGGGATGTTCTACAATGTCCTGAAAGTCTCATCTCTTAACATCTCTGTCTCTTAGCTGCTTCAGTTCTGTCACCCTAACCTCAAGAGCTTGCTCTCTCAGAGCTAGGAGCTCCTTGTCCACATACCTGGGGCAGGTAATCATATATGCTGGACATGGTACAATAAACTGGACTGGACTTTTACCTGTATTTTTTTAAGTGTTAAAATTTAGTTTATTCTTTTAGGGAGGTTGTTATTTATGGATTCCCTTAGATTAGAAAAGTTGAATTTATGGATTGGTCCTTTTCCATAGTGCTTCCATACAGCCAGTTTTGTATTTGTGCTTTTTATTATTCTTTCCATTTTGTATTTGTCAGAATTGAATTTTATCCTGTTAGCTCCAGCCAAGCTTTCCAATTCATCAAGATTCTTCTGAATGTCATTCCTATCCTTCCATGTCTTCACAGTCCTTCCCAGTTTCATCTCATCTGCCAATTTGCTCAAGAAGCTCTCAGTTTCAGCATCTAAATAATTAATAAACTAATTGAACATCCCTGGGCCTAGGACAGCCCCCTGGGGGCTTCCACTAGAAACCTTCTTCTATTCTGAACATGGATTCATTTATAATTACCCTTTGGGTATGGCTATGGAGCGAGTTGCCTATACATCTTATAGTAGTTTTGTCCAGCTCACATTTATCCAATTTGTTTATCTTTGGCAGTCAATTACAATCGAGGATGATTGTCTTCCATGACTTCCATGAGGATGATTCACTTCCATGAAGATGGATGATGAGTCCTATCCAGGATCGACAGACGCTGCTGTAGCTTGGACATGTGTTTCTGTGTGGAACGGTTGGCACTGGATTCTTGATTTGGTCTGCGACACATTGTTTCTGCTTCTCCCACTTTTCCATCTCCTGTTGTTGTGAGGTATCAAAGTACTGAGATCCTCACAGCAGACTCTTCCTCCAATTAGGGCGGTCCTGGGTGATAGTCCCAAATGAGTTGACATAGATGTTGCATTTTTAAAGTTGTTTTTGAGGATGTCCCTGAAGTGTTTTCTCTGCCTTCATCTTGACTATATGCCTTGACAGAGCTGCAGAAAAACTTGCTTCAAAAGTCCACGGGGAGTGTTGATGGCACTTCTCCAATAACTTTAGATGTTGCCTGTACATTGTCCATGTCTCAGATCCATACAGCAAGATGGGAATCACAACTGCTTGATAAAAACATGAGCTTGGTTTCAGACCTGATATTGCCATCATTAATCACCCATTTCTTTGAGCATCCAAAGACTGCACTTGCACATTTGAGGCAATGTTGGATTTCTTTGTCAATATCTGTCATCTGCAAAAGATGGCTTCTAAAGTACAAGAAATACTCAGTGTTGTCCAGAGTCTCACTGTGGATCTGAATTATCAGAGCTTGGGACTGTTCATTAGGAGATAGTTGGTGGAGGACCTTAGTCTTCTAAATGTTAGGCATCAGTCCCATTTTCTTGTATGCCTCAGTAGAGATGTCAATGATTTCCTGAAGGTCTGTTTCCAAGTGAGCATACACTATGGCATCATCAATGCACTGGAGCTCAATGATTGAGGTTGGACTGGTTTGGTTTTGGCTTGGAGTTGACTGAGGTTAAACAGCTTACCCTCCATTCGGTAGTTTAGCTCCATTCTGGCTGAAAGTTTGTTGGTGGTCAGATGTAGCATCACAGTAAGGGATATTGAGAAGAGTGTTGGAGCAATGATGTAGACTTACTTAACTTCAGTCTTAACTTCAAAGGGTTATATTGGGTTAACAAATCTACATGTCTGAGAAGGATGCAAGTTTGTAGTCTGGTAAACAAGCACAGAGGAGGAATGTGGCAGGAAGTTACTGGCCTAGTGTAAGCTTTCTAGAATGAGAGGTGATATATGTCAATAGCCATATAGACAACAGTACTTAAGCCTGCCTTAGAAAATGGCTTTGTCTAGTCTTTCCTGGTACAGGAGAGACTGGAGTCCATTATCCTAAGAAAAGGAAAGCAGCTAACAGGGAGATGCAGAAAAGTATGAAGGGTCAGAGGAAGGGTCTACATTTTAAACTGTAAATTGGCTAGGGGCTGCATCCTTGGGTTTAAGGTCCAGGGTAAGAACAGGTTATTCTTCTGAGATTTTTTTCCTGTTTTAACCTCAAAGGAATTTGTGATAGATCCATTACTTAAAACCACCACTGGCATACTGTCATGGAACAGGCAGAGAATGGTGACAAATTTCCGTGGGCATCCATATTTCAGAAGGATCCTCCACAACACTTCTCAGCTGACAGAGTCAAAAGCTTTCATGAGGTCAAAGAAGACCATGTAGAGAAGCCTATGTTGTTCCTGGCATTTCTCCTGCAGTTGGTGACCTGTAAAGATCATGTCAGTTGTTCCTCTTCATGCCCTAAACCCACACTGAGATTCCAGGAGGAGCTCAACAGCAAGTGGAAATAGATGGTTCAACAGGATTATTGCAATGATCTTCTCTGTGGTGGACAGCAAGATGATCCCTTTGTAGTTTTCACAATGGGACTTCTCTTCTTTCTTGAAGATTGTCACAATCATGGCATCCCTGAGATGGTCTGGGATTTCCCCATCATTGCAGATCCTTAAGATGAGAGCATGAAGCTGTGATGTGAGCTCCTCTCCCCCTGCCTGAAGATTTCCACAAGGAAAATACTCCAGATGCCTTCTCATTCTTCATCTGCTTGATGGCTTCCCTCACCTCACCAAGGATTGGAAGGATTCCAAGATCATCTCTGAATGGGTGTTGTGAGATGGAATTGAGAACACTCCCATGAACAACAGAATCTCAATTGAGAAGGTCTTCAAATGCAACTTCTAACAGGCATTGATAGCTCCCCTTTCCATGATCAGGTCTCTTCCATCCTTGGAAGAGGGGGGATTGGTCTATGAGTGCTCAAACCATAAATGACTTTGGTGGCCATAAATGACTGAATAAATTGTGCATACTGTGGATGTCAGTGAGATGCTGAATCTCCTTAGCCTTGTCTTCCCACCATTTATTCTTCATATCATGGGTCCTCCTTTGGACCTCTGCCTTGGCTTGGTAAAATGACACCAACTCCAAGCAAAGGAACTGAATTTGTTTATAGGAAGGTCATGCCAAAAGCCTCACTGATGTTCAGGTACACTATAGTCACAGCATTCCCTTCCATCTAACTAGTACCTTCTCAAAGGAACATATCAAGTTTGCTTGGCACAACTTTTTCCTCAATAACTCTATGCCATGTCCTAATTTATCAGTTTTTCCTCCTCTGGATGCTTGCAAATGGAATACCTTATGATATCTTTTAGTAACTTTGCAATTCTTGAGGTGAGTCTATAGTTCCCTGGGTCTTCCTTTTTGCCTGTTTAAAAGAGGGGTACTACACTGGCCTTTTTCCAGTCCTCTATTTCTTCACCCATCTCCCACCATTTCATGACTATAATTTTCAAGGGCTCCAAGATTCGCTCAACTAGTCCCTTCAGTGCCCAGAATTTCATCTGGCTCTGCTGACTTGAATTCATTAGGATTTATCAAAATCTCTCTATCTCTTTCACTATCTCATCTCTAAGTTTTTCTCCTTTCTTGACTAAATAATTCTTATTAGGTGTCTGTCTCAGCTTAACTATTTTGTAAAAACTGAGGCAAAGTAGCTGATGAATATCCCGGCTTCTTTGCATCTTTTGTTAAGAGTGCATACTGAGCCTGTTTAAAATAGTAGGTTTTACCCTTGTTTGTAAAGGTATCTTACATTCAGATTGTGTAGTTTTTTGTCCACTTTAGTGCTTAGTGAATTTACTTACTTTGAGCATCTACAAAATTCAGAGTTCTGGTCACTGCATCTGAATAACTTAACCAAGGCATTCAAAAACGCTGATTCAAATACAAAAACTATGGGTGTCTGTAGACATGCGGGATGTCTGTTCCAATGTGCTGTAATTACAGTATGTTGGAGTAGACTCAATTAATTGCATTACTGGAGTGTGGTAATTAGCACATTCCAGCAACCTCAGCATCTCCTGTATTCAGTGTCCCCATGCTTCAAAATGGTGCTGGGGTTGCTTTCACTAATGGTTTTTGAATGAGCTTTAGTTAAAGTGCCAATGCCACCATTTTAAAGCATGGGATGCTAAATACATGTGACACTACAGGCACTTTAATTAGAGTGGGTCCCAAAAGCTGGTCTAATTAAAGTGCCCTCCCACCCCACCCCTGGAGCATGTGACTCTGGCATATTTGATGAAGCCTGCTTCCAAGAACTGAAGGCATTTTCCATTCTTAACAGCAGTCTCTAGCCAGGGAACATACTATTTTTTTTTCCCTTTCATTGATAATTAATTGCTTCTGTTATCCTTCCCTCTAGGTACCTGATACAATAAGATGAATACATATTTTTGGTACCAGCTCAATTGCTTCATTCTTAAGTGGTAAATTTACTTCAACTGGTGGATGCATATCATCTGGACCTGATGCCTTGCTTCTCTGAAATGCTGTGGCGTGCACTGTTTTGATCTCTTCATCTATGTTAGTCTCATATTTACTGCCTGAAAGGGAGAAGGTTTGAGGCACATACTTTTTCCTACATCTGTGGTAAAGAGTGATTCCAAAAAGTCATTAACTTCCCAGCAATGCCTCCATCTTCCTTCCATGAACCATTTATTTTCTGGTAGTTTAGAGAACCACCGATCTCCAAAATAGAAAGTCTGTCGTAGTTTTTTATTTTTTTTTATTTTTTGGTTTTAGGTTTGAGTGTTTTCCCTCAGATTCCATTTATACTGCATGCTCTTTTTTCTTGTATTTTTTCTGTTTTAATGTATGGTTAACTTTTATTGGCTTTACTTGCCCTGAATTTTCATTTTTAATAAGATACGTATATAGGATATAGGGTTGAACTATCCTGTTTGTTTTTTTTTTTTTTGCCATTTCCTATTCTCTCTTGCTATTTTGCTTCATTTGTTTAAGAACCTGCATGTGGAGAATAAATATGAGGGTTCAGCCTGGATGTAGGTAGCTGGGCTGGCGGGTAGGCCCTGGAGACACTAGGGTCATTTATATACATGCTCTGGGAGGTGGAGAGGGGCACACTTTAATTAGAATGGCTCCAAGAGAAGCTTTAATTAAAGTGCCTAGAGTGTCACATGTATCAGCATCCCCCACAGTGAAACATAGTGATGGGAGTTTGTCAAATGAGCTTTAGGTAAAGTGCTCCTGCCACCATTTTTCAGTTCAGGGATGTTGATACACATGATGTTGGAGTCTGCTGGAGCATGGTATTTAACATTCTCCAGCAGACTCAATTAATCAAGTCTGCTCCAATGCCCTGTAATTAGATGCCAAGGTCAGAAACCAGGAGACAGAGTACTGGTGCCAAGTCCAGGGAAAATCTGAGATCAGAGAAGGAACTGAAGCCAAGCTGAGTCAAGATGCCAGGAATACCAGAGAGTGCAAGACCAGGTCTGAGTGTCAGGGGAGATTCATGATCAGAATCAGGAAAAGCCAAAGCTGTGTCAGAAGTCAGGAGAACATTGAAAACTGAACATAAGGTATGCCATAATAGATTGAGGCTGTTTGAAGGCATGCTTGCAGCTTGAGGCTGCAGGCGTGTTTAAAGTGGGGGAGTGACTGCTGAAAGTGCCAGTCTGGCCGCATAGAACTGGGTCAGCCACATTAGCCAGGTACCAGAGGCAGGTGTGGTAATGTTGCCCTGAGGGGTCAGGCCAATGCTCAGGATCTCAATATAGCACTCTTAGACAGGAGGGTATGGTGTACAATGCACACACAAAAATCAATTAAGCACACATACACTCACTAGGTGCATACACCCCTACTAGGCATACACACTCACTCTAGCAACTCAGATACACACAAGTTCAAAATAACCAGTCTAGGTTCATGCACACCTATCACCAGTTTAAGACCATACACACTACACACACCAAATTTAGACAGAATCAGTTACCAGTTACCAACACATCCAATACACATACGTGGATTACTAAATCATATACCACACACATACACAATAATATCTCTCTCTCTCTCTCTCTCTCTCTCTCTATATATATATATATATAGATAGCTATATAGATATATATATATGTGTGTGTGTGTGTATACACACAGGTGAGTTCCTAAGTTGGGTGTTGTGATGTGTGTGTATGCATGTGCTTGGTGTATTTGGGATACCTGGGGAAATTTTAAGGTAAGAAAGTAGAAGTGTAGGGAGTGAAAGTTGCTGGGAGTGAAAGTCACTGGGACTGGGATTAGAACCAGTAGACTAAAGGGGCCAAGGCTGAAAAACAGGCTCGGGGGTAACTTTAGGTTAATTGATCTTAATTGATTAAAAGATAATACCCAAAGCCTGCAGAGCAGGGGAGCAATGCTGGCACAGAGGCTGGGACTGGAGCCAGAGCTATGAGGGAGCTGAAAAGGTAGGTGGAGAGAGGGAAAATGGGACTAAGGGAAAGTGTGGGTATTAAAGAGGGGCTCTGGGTGTGGGGAGACAGAGGATGGCTCCAGGGCAGCTAAAGAAGCTGCAGGGAGTGGCAATCGGTGCTGGGAGCTGGAGAAAGGCTCCAGCTGCTGGAGAAAACTGAAGGACAGCAGCGAGGAGCTGGGAAGCTTGGGGGGGGGGAGGGATGAGTACAGAAGGTGTGGGAGAAGCCTGAAAACAGAGAGACAGATAGCAGAAAATCACAGGAAAAGTGGCAGGAGAGACTGAAAGACATCAGAGCAGTGGGAAAGCAGAGAAAGGCAGCAGAAAGTCACAGGGAAAAGGCAGTAGATGGCATAGGAGGCTGAAAGGCAGCAAGGGCAGAAGGAAAGCATGGAGAGGCTGAGAGGTCACAGAAAAGGGGAGACAGAATTGGGAGGAGATCAGGAAACTAGCGGAGAGAAGGGGGTTGGAGCTGAAAGAGAGAGAGAGAGAGAATGAGGCTAGAATTTAAAATAGGGAAGGGACTAATATTCAGTAAAACATGACCCAACTCAAGGTTGCAAATGACAGTGGTTTTATTGAACAGGGGAGTTGGTGACACAATGTCTTATTGGTTCCCTTGCAACAATGGCAGCAGGGGTTAGAGAGTGTTGGTGCAGGGGCTGAAGTCCACTGAAGTCCAGGAGGAGAGAGAGAGACAGGGAGAGAGAGAGAGAGAGTCCAAATTGTAGGAGGATGTGTACAGGTAATATCTGCCTATCCCAGGCTGGAAGTTGATTCTCGATGGCCAGTCGGAGTCTCCTTCAGCTCGGTGTTGTCCAGAGGGGGTTGCCGCCAGGGCCTCTGGGGTGGATAGGTGACGTGAAGCTGGTCTGATCCGGATGGAAATGGCATTCCCACTGGGTCTGTCTTCACTTCCCCTTTTTATATGGGCAGACCTTGTGTGACCTAATGACAGGAGGCATGCCCAGTCAAGGGTCAGCCCCTGGTGTACTGAGCATGTGTGTTCCATGCAGGGATGTGCAGTTTCGGGCGTCTGTATTGGTGGGGTACAATGGTAGAGTTGCTGGTTCTGCAGTGTCTTTTAAATGCTCGGTTCTTGTCTCTGTTCCTGGGTGAGGTCCGTGGTTCCTAGATGAATCAATGAGAGGTGATGACCCAGTCATTAAAGGCCATTCAGTAGAGGCCTGCTACCATTGTATTTCAGTCATTCCCAATCACTCTCATTCATCCGGGAACCAATTTATATGGGAGGGGTACGTGAATCATACAGTTGCAACACAGGGGATGCCCAGGCAGAGGACACAAGATGGAGGCTTGACATATAAAATGGAAACTTGACATGACTTTGGTTCACTTACAAACACAGGCCTAAACCATACAATATCCATATGAAACAAGAAAAATCAATACAAAAATGATAATAATACAGTATGCAATAATAAAACTCAATACAAACCTAATAAGTATACAATATAAAAGAGTGGATATCCAAAACCAAAAACTTGCTAGCAAAATAAAAATGTTAAAGCTTATCCTAAGTCTGAGCTCACTTATACTTATCTATAGGGAATAGAGAGGGAGAGAAAAAGTCAGAAATGGTTGGGGAAGGGGAGGGAATGCATTTTAAAATAAATTAAAAAAGAAAAACTGGGGATTTTGCTACAGTAATTCACATTCTTGGCCCAGATGGGCCTGCTTGATTACAGCCCCTGATACTAAGGGTGAGTCTACACATCACTAAATGGTGATGTTGCTATGGCACCATGCTTTAGTACTTCCTTTTGGAAAGGGTAAATTTTGCTGCTACATTGCCATAGCAGCACACTATACCTGGGGAACATGCCACAATGGCAATGTAGCTGGTATTCACATATAGACACACATGATCACTATATCACCATGGCACGCTGTACGGTGACATAGCATGTTGTTGTGTTGCCATATGGTGATGTGTAGACATGCCCTAAGGATTTTAATTTTCTTACTTTTGATTGTGGTTTCATTGCTTACTACATTTTTTTTTCAATCACTTTTAAAAGAAAGCTTCATGTCATAGTACCCCTAAAACTTACAGCAAGAGGCAAGGATATCTTAGAGGGATATTTGTTATTGGACCAACTGTGTAGTTGGGATAGAATTAGAAAAGCTTTTGACTGAAAATGTTCTTCCTCACATCTGATTAAAAATGAGCCAGGCACAGAATGGGGAACATTTTGGGACAGGAGGAAAAAGCACAGAAAATCTGGGCTCCAGAACAGAACCAGACTGCTGGCAATAAATATTAAAAATTGTAGAACCATTTTTAAACTAAAAATTGTAGTGATGAGTGGAAGAGGATGACACAACTCCAAACAGGGATGTCATTCAGATTTTAAAGTTTCTTGAAGAAGATAGTAGGGAAGTAAGTAGTACAACCATAAATAATTGTTAGGATAAATCAGAACATCTAGAGGTCCAAACACATAGCATGAGCAGTAACAAGCATTTTAGCAAGGACAAAATTTATAAGTGCATCTACAGAAATTCCAGAAGGCTAAAAATAAGATGGGGTGAACTAAAATGCCTGGTATGAAATGGTGACTTTGATATAACAGGTATCTCAGAGACTTGGTGGAAGGACAATAATCAATGGCATTCTGTTCTAATAGCATAGCGTCTGGCTCATTGTGATTGGACCTGAGGAAGAATGTCTTCTATTTGAAAGTTACAATAAAAGATATTGCCCAAAGAAATCTTTGCCTATTGCATAATTTCTGAACTACAGCATCACTCTTACACTACCTAAGGGTGTCCATAGACATGCAGGGAGCTGCTTCAATACACTGTAATTTCAAAGCATTGGAGCAGACTGAAGCATGCTAATTAGTGCACTTCCAGCAGCCTCCACATTTCATGTGTCAGTGTCCCCAAGCTTCAAACTGGTGGTATGGTCGCTTTAACTAAAGCTCATTCTATGAGCTTTAGTCAAAGCACCCCTGCTGCCCTTTTAAAGCACAGGGATGCTGATACACAAGATACTGTGGGCACTTGAATTAGAACGGCTCTTGTATCCACTCTAATTAAAGGGCCCACCCTGAGAGCACAGGTAAAAATGCCCTAAATGTTACTAGCATTCCAAAAATTTTTAAATATATTTGGAATTACTATGAGTTCATCAAGTCATTAATATTTTTTTAGACTAGTTCCTGTTTCTGACTCAAGGCTTAGGAAAGGATAACCTAATAAGAATTTCCTGTACAGGGCAAACTCAAGTAAGGCAATATTTTTCTGAAGTTGGCATTCCATTAATATTTCAGAAATGTTTATTAGGTTGAAGCAATGGTTTGTCCTGATTGATTTATTTTATTGTAATAGAATTAATCTGTATTTTAAGCCTCTTGCATTGATATATCAACATTTATAGATTCTGTTTTTGTCCATTTGACCATTTTAACTACTTTGGAAATTATCATAGGTATATGGAGACAGAAATCTCTCTCACACAATGCTTTCCTTTTTTCTCTTAAGAGAGTGCTATTGTGTTTCTGAGCAGAGTGATGGTTTTTGTCCTAAAATGAGATACAAATTAATCTTACATTGTATTTTTAAGACCCTTGAAAATATGACTATCAGCAAGATGAACATTCTTACTGAGATTTTTAATCCAATTATGATCAGCCAAAGATAAATTGAATTTGTCTTGATCTGTCTAACATTGATGGTAATTCTCATTATCATGTAAAATGAAAAAAAAAAAATGAAGTCAAACACAGTCTCTGTGTACCACTCCCCATGAGTGGTGTACCAAACTGTAATGTAAGAATGGAGACTCATATAACAATGGTCACCTGGAAGGCTTTCTATCATTGACTACTTACCTAGTAGTTACATTCTGAATATATATATATATATACCATGACTGTGATCCACTTTAGTCATCTCAAAATTAAGTTTATTCAGTGTGTCCTATGGAAGGATACATCCTTATAACAGCCAATACAAAATGGGACTACTCATGCAGTTAATGGTATTTCTCAATCTATCTCCATGGTCCAATTGGCTTCCAGCTGATATATATGCGACAGTTTTATCCTATAAAGCCTTGATTTGTGTAGGTGATGGGTACTTCGGGGACTGCCTTTTTCTCAAATGATTAAAGATAGTAGCTGAGATGTGTTCCATTAATTTGTCCCCTCCTCATCTCAAGAGGAGGGGTCAGTATGCCTCTAAGGAGGGAAAGATGTATTTCTTAAAAGTGGCCAAAGATTTTATTTCCTGCTTTGGCCAGTAAGAGTCCTCTACCCACCTCTAAAGCCATAGGGATGGATATTTTCTTGTGTCAGTTAAAATTCCAATAAATTCTTAAAAGAGTAGAGGAGCAGGACCTACAGTCAGAATATTCTTTGATTTAAACCTGAATTAACTGCACTGTAGCTCCTCCCAATTCAAACCAGTGCAAATGAGAACAGAACTTGGCATACAGTTTCCATAATACTTTTGATTATTATGCTGACTTGTGTCTTATTGCCTTTAGGGGTGTAGGTTGTAGCTGTGTTGGTCTAAGGACATAGGTAGACAAGGTTCTTTGGGTGAATCTGATATCTTTTATTAGACCAATTTAAATAGTTGTGGGCAGGGGGGGGGAATTAGCAAGATTTCAGCTTTAAAAACCTTTCATCAGGCTGAGGAATTCTTTGCATTTGGTGTGTGCTCTTCCAGGAAAAAAATTCCAACTATTTAAGTTGGTCTAATAAAAGATATCAGATTCACCCCAAGAACCTTCTCTGAATGCCTTCAGAGATTGTGCTGCCTCAATTACTGACGTTATACTTCTAATGAGAGTTCTAAATTATTGTCTTGAGCAGCTCAACTTTCATGCTGTATTTAAATATAGATCATTTCCTTAGAACAGAAGTTCCAAGTAGCAAACACCTTGTTCACTGGAACGCTTTAATAAGCCAAAGGTGAAAACTCCTTTTCTGTCAAGATTATGAACCACACTACCATAAGCTGAGGTTATGACTAAGAAAATGTTAATGAGCAAGAACTAAATTAGTCAGCCTCCAGTTTAACTATCTATACTGTGATACCTGATAAAGACTCGATTAAAATATGTAGTTTTATTATTGTGGTGGGGCGGGGTTTCCCTTTGTTTCCTCTTACCTCTCGGGAAGCCTGACTGAAGTACTTCTGCATTTTAAAACTGACTCTCATCCACCACGTCTTGATCTAATTCAAAGTTATCAGTTGGAAAGAGTTACAAACACAGAATGATCCTGGCAATACAGATGGAACTTTTTCTTGTCGATTGATGCCTTGCTTCCCACTCTTCCAGACAACCCCCCAGACACTTTACCACTTCAAAGAATCCCCTTGTTTCTTTATGTGGCCAATCAATCACTTTATTGTAAACCAAAATACTCTTTTAAATTGTTTTTATTTTTCAATTTTCCAGGACACTTCATTGGCTTTATTTAATCTAAAACAATACGCATGAACATAGGTAAAGTCAATGATTTTACCTGTTTTTGTCTTTAGTTCATTAAACTACAAAGAAACTTCCTTCAGTCTCTTGCTTCTTTTCTCCCTTTCTCTTTTTGGCTCCCAGAACACCATCTGTCCTGATCAGGATCCCCAAACGATACCGGGGAAACAAAACAGAAAAAACAAAAATGAACTTGACCTGAATTTGCCCCATTGGGAATCCACCGTTGTTCTTTGTTTACTGGTTTATTTGTTTTTCTTGTGGCTTCTGCTGTTTCCCTCACCTCATCTAGGTGAGTTGACTGTTTTCCCTTCTTCAAGGACTCCTGTTTTTTTCTCCCCATTGAGTCCCTCTCCTCTCACCAGAGCCAGCTCCAAGGACCCCTCCATCCCAATCTCTACTCTACAGCTCATCCTCTCTGTGACTGCTGTTCTTTTCTTCTTTTTTAGCGTGCCATGCCCTCACCATGCTGCCACTTGCTCCCAGCTTCAAAGAGCATCTGCTCCAGTAGTGCCTCTCTCCCAGCGCAGTCCCACTCCCCATTCCCCCGATATCTTTTCCCTCTTCACAATTGTATAGAACTATTTTCAACCTACAATAATTATTACTTTTATCCTGACACCAAAGAGTGTAGAAAAGGGAAAAAGAAAACACACACCTATACTAAAACACTTTGCTTTTACTTTTTAAGCATGTGTTTTTGATTAAATTCATTCCAATATCAAAGGCTTATATCATGATACAGAAGACTCAGTGATTGTCTTTAAGGAATATGACTAGTTAAGCAAACAAAGCAATAGTGTTGCACAGGTCAAACAGGTAATTGAAGGTAATTTTTACAGTAAATGGAAGTTGAAGAATCCACTTCCCTTTGTGTATTCCAATGTGTATAAGTGCGATATGACACATGTAGAATGACAATAGGTTTTCATATTCACATGAACCCTTTTATTGGCAGCTTTTTGCTTAACATAAGATGTTAATCATAATTTAAAACTGATGGTTGTTGATGGCACATGTAGTGTTTTACTGTGAACATAGCAACACTTCTGTTTCTTTTGAATATACCTATCCAAGGACTTTATTTTCCCCTTTTCAAAGGCTTATCTCTGCTCTGAAAAGAAGGTATTTTTGACTGTAGAAGATGCCTTCCAATTTAATAGACAAAATATATTTAGATAAAATATTTCATATTTCAAAATAAAACAAAAATATTTCAAAATAAAATTTATAATTTACATAAAATACCCATTTGAGGTGGGGCAAGAGGCACATATGGGAATGAAAAAATGTTCCCCACACTGCAAGTTCACAGCATGGGGAGAAAATTAGACTTCTGGATATCCAGGGGCCTAAAAAAACTGAAACTAAAAAAAGCAGAGCAAGGCACAGTCCCTTGAAGCAACTGGAGGCTGGGTCCTCCACAGAGACTTTCTGGCTGCCAGAGCATCTCTGTGGTTGGCCCCTTACCATGGTGCTGAAACATGCAGCTGGCCAGGCCACATGTTCAGCACCAGGGCTCCAGTGCTGGTGAGTAAGGGGTCAGGGGGCTGGAGGAGTAGGGAGTGGACTCTGGGGGTGACTCTCACTGGCTCTGCCCACTCCCCCAGCCCCCCCAATCCCTGCCGTGCCTGGCCCCACCCCCCGCCTGCCCCCCTGACACCCCCAATCCCTGCCTTGCCCGGCCCCTCCCCCTGACTCCCCCCCAACCCCCATCACTTTCCTGCCCAGTCTCTCCCCCAACCAGCCAGACTCCTCCAAACACTGCCTTGCCTGGCCCCATCCCCCCAAGCCCCCTGATCCCTGCCCCCCAACCCATAGTTTAAAACAAACAAACAAACAAAAAAACCCAGCACTTACCAGCAGTTGGACCTGACCTCTGGCAGACTGGGGCCCCGCCCGCACACTGTCAGGCAGAGAGACAGCCCCAGCAGCCCCAGCCCAGGCTCTCCTGTCTCCCATTGCCCTGTGCTGCCCGGGGGGACTCTGCCAGGAGGCCCTGGAGACACCCAACCCTGCTTCTAAGGTAAATAGAGGCTTTTTTTTTGTCCCTTTCTTTTGCCAGATTTTTTTTTGTTTGCTTTTTTTGTTTTTTTAAGTGACAGTTCCTGGTTTTGTGGGGGCAGCTATGTCAGCCTGGGGGTGTAAGTTGGGGGGTGAGGCAGCCATTGGGGAATCTGGGGGAGCAGGGGGTGGGGCTGGGTGGGGCAGATATCAGGGGGCTGGGGTGGGGCATGTGGGACTTGCAGGGGTGTGTGGTAGCTCCTGCAGGGGCCATTTGTCCCCTGTTGGGGGGCTGTAGCCCTTGTGTGGGGGCTGAATCCCCTGTTGGGGGCTGGATCCCCTTTGTGGGAGCCATTGCCCCTGAGAGAGGGCAGCAAAATATATATTCATGAATTCACAAAACATGTATTTAGAGTTCACTTTATCATTATAAAAGACATACTTTAACACTGTAGATATATCAATAAAACATTGTCCAACTGATAACTGCTTCTGTCCTATTGTCTCTCTCTCTTTCTCTTTATAGTGATCTTTTGTTTTACTTGTGGAGGAACAAGATTTTGGGCTATTTTACACAGTGACTTCGGGATTTTTTTTTTTTTATCAGGGATTTTTCAATTTTCCAATAGGAAGCACCAGAAGTACTGCTAGGACCCTGCCTGCTCAAATCTGGCACCTTGGACCCAGCTGGCTGTGGCTGACCTCCTGGCCACCTGGGGCCAGGAGGACAGGCTTTAACAGTTCAAAGCAGGCCAACACACCCAGAACATCTTTCAGGAGATAGCTGCCTAGATGGCCAGCCAGGGGCCACATGTGGCAGTAGTGCTGCACAGAGGCTAACCCTGCAGCCAGAGCCCACTGGCAGCTGGCCCAGAGAAGAAGATGCCTCTACTGGCTGTGCAGTCCCCACCTGGGTCTGGCAGGTGCAAAGCACGTCACAGCCAGGAAGCAGTCCCCACTGTCAGACCCCTGCAGTGGTTAGAGGATAAAGAGATACCCCCAGCTGGCACAAGGGGTAATGTCCCCAGGAACCAATTGGCTGGGCCCCAGAAGCTCCTGAGAGTTAGTAGCCCTGAGCTACTTGCCAGGGTGGCTTTTTATACTGCTGGGAACAGCACAGGTGCTGGTCCCACCTCTAGCTCCCCCTGGCTGCAGATCCAGGAGGAGCCAGGCGGGGTTATTTTGCCCCAAGTGGCACAATTTGCTCCACAACAAAGTGCATGTCCAAGCACGTGTGCTGAGACAAAAAGCCCCAACTCAAATTTGCACCACTTATTTTTGAGCTGCTGCAAGCATATGTGTTTGCATGTGTGGACGTGGCCTTAAGGGGGGAAAAAAAGCTATTGAAGGGTTGATTTTGTGAGGTCCCTCCCAGTCCTACTTTCCTGTGACTCCTATAAAATTCTTCTCTCCAAAGGCAAATAAGCCACCGCATTGTAAAGACAGGAGAGGGACATGATGGAACTTTAACATAGCCCCCAGTTTCTTTTATATATATATATACACACACACACACATAGATAGATAGATAGATAGATAGATAGATAGATAGATAGATAGATAGATAGATAGATAGATAGATAGATAGATAGATATGCATTCCCTTCCCTTCCCTTCCCTTCCCGAACTATTTCTGACTTTTCCTCTCCCTCTCTATTACCTATAGATAATTGTAAGTAAGCTAAGATGTAGGATAAGCTTTAACATTTTATTTTATGTAGTAAGTTTTATTTTTCTCTCCCCTCTTTGCAAATAAGTGTCCTGCTATTTTGATATAGATATCCACTGTTTTATAAGTGATAAGTATTATGTTTGTATTGATTTTTTTAAATGCTTTTATATTGTATGATTACTGTTTTAGGCCTATATATGTAAATTAGCATAATTCATGTCAAGTTTCCATCCTTTAATGTCAAGCCTCCATCTTGTGTCCCCTGATGCTGTAACCTATGATTCATATCTACCCCTCCTATGTAAATTGGTTCCTGGATGAATGGGGATGAATGCAGGTGCTTGAGAGACAATGGCAATAGGTCTAAAAATAGCTCCTTCTGAATGACCGAACCATCAACACCAATACCTGGATCAACGACCCAGCCCTTGGAACCACCCTCAGCATTCAAGAAACAAAAGATGAGGCAAACCACCATTGTGCCAAGGCTGCACATGCTCAGTAAGAACACCTGGAACCCTCTGGAACAGGACTGACCTTGCCTGGACATGCCCTCCTATAGAAGGTCATAAGTAGTCTACCCCATAAAAAGGGGTAGTTCCTTGGGAATGCCTTTTCCATCTGGACCGACTCCTTGGGAATGCCATTTCCATCTGGACCAGACCAGCTCTACACCATGCCACCTATCCACCCCAGAGGCCCTGCTGGTGATCCTCTCTGGACAACACAGACCTGAAGGAAGCCCCAACTGGCCATCAAGGATGCACTTTCAGCCTGGGATAGGTAGATATCGGCTGCACATTTCCTCCTCCAATTTGAACTCCATCTCTCTCCTTCCAGACTTCAGCCCCTGCACCAAGCCCCTTTAACCCCTGCTGCCATTGTCTATGTGCGTGCGTGCGTGCGTGCATGTCTGTGCGTGCGTGTGTGTGTGTGTGCGTGCATGTGTGTGTGTGCGCGCGCGCGCATGTGTGTGTGCACACAAAGGAACCAATAAGATATCATGTCACCATCTCCCCTGTTCAATAAAACCACTATAATTTGTAACCCCGAGTTGGGTTGTGTTTTACTGAGCCTCAGTTCCTTCCCTATCTTAAATTCCAGTCTCTGTCTCTTTCTCTCAGCTCCAGCCCCCCACCATTTTCTTGATCTGTCAATTCTGTCTCCCCTTTCCTGCCACCTCTCAGCTCCTCTATGTCCCTTCTCTGTTCCCCTTCTGCAGGTTCCCAGCCCTGTTGCTTTCTGCAGGCTCTCAGCCCTGCTCCCACCGCTTTCTGCCTCCTGCCCCCTCTTCCCAATCCCTATCTATCTCTGCCTTCTCTTTCACTCTCTCTCTGTGTTCTCCAGCCTCCCCCCGCAGCCCCACTCCCAGTTTTCCTCTCCTCACATACCTCTCAGCTCCCCTGTAGCCTCCTTGCTCTGGCTCCAGCCTCCAGACTTCTCCCTACTATTGCTCCTTTGTTCTGCCTGCTTTCTGCTTTCAATTAACAGCAATTAACCTTAAGTTACCCCAATTCCCCTCCAGTCTGCCGGTTCTATTCCCAACATTGGCAATTTTTGTCTCAGTCTCCACAAGCAGTAAACCCCAAGCCTCAGTTTCTCAGCCCAGCTCTCTCTAGTCTACTGGTTCTAATCCCAGTCCTGGCAACTTTCACCCCCTACACTTTCACTCTCTCTTTTACCTTAATGTTTCCCCAGGTATCCCATGTACACCAAGCACATACTTATATACCACAACACCCAAGTTAAGAACTCACCTGTGTATATGTGTAGGTGAGTGGTATGTATGTGAACTGGTATACATGTATGTCACTGTGTGCATGATATATGAATTAGTGATCTGTGTATGTGTATTGGGTGTGAAGGTATTAGTAATTGATGCTGGTCTAATTTCTTTTGGTCTGTATAGTGTGTGTAGGTGCTTGAATTGGTGATAGGTCTGCATATGCCTAGGCTGGTAATTTTGGACGTGTATGTGCCTGAGTTGGTAGTGTGTGTGTGTGTATGTGCCTGGTGGGGGTGTGTGCGCCTGGTGGGGGTGTGTGCGCCTAGAGTGTGTGTGTGTGTGTGTGTGTGCATCTAGTGTGTGTATGTGTATGCACCTAATTGATTTTTGAGTGTGTGTATGTGCAATTGTATCATACTCTCCCATCTAACAGCACAATTTTGAGATCCTGAGAGTTGGCCTGGCCCCTCAGGAAAACAGAACTATACTTCCATGAGGTGTCACTGTATGTTGATAAAACAACCCTTCTAATGCTCCTTTTTGACTACTGGTTAGGGTGGAAGCAGTAGTTGTAATATATCTTGACTTTAGAAAAGTTTCTGTTGCAGTCCTACATAATATTTGAGTAAGCTAGGGAAATATAGCTAGATAAAATTACTGTATTTTAGTTAGTGCACAACTGGTTTAAAATCCATACTTAAGGGGTGTGTCTACACATCACCCTACATCATCATAGCAACATGCTACATCACTGTACAAAGTGGTACGGCAATGTAGCAATCACGTGAGTCTGCACATGACCAGCAGCTACTTCACCATAGCAATGTGCTCCCCCATTTTAGTGCACTGCTATGGTGAGGTAACAGCAAAAACAAACTGTGCATCACATGCACAGTACATTGCAGGCAGTTACTGCACCATGCTTTAGTACTTCCAAAAGGAAGTTCTAAAGCACAGCACAAGAACAACATCAACATAGGATGACATGTAGATGCACCCAAGGAGTACTTATCAATAATGCTCTGTCAAAGAGGAAAAATATATTAGGTGAGGTTCTCAGGGTCTGTCCAAGGTCTCATACTATTCAATATTTGCAGTAAGGTGTTGGAATATAGAATACAGGATACATTTTTTGAAATCTGCAGATGACAGCAGATTGTGTGGAGTGTCAAAAATTGTAGGATGTGATTAGAATTCAAAATGATCTTGAAACATGAGAGAAATGGTCTGAAAATCAAAGGTGGTCCAATTCCATTTTCAATAGAGAAAAAGAGAAGGGGTAAAGGGTTGCAGTCTGGCAAGAAGTAAATAACTGCATACAGGGTAACCTGCATCTTGGAAACAAAGTCTACTTTAATGGGACAGAATACTTTAATAGTATAGTTTCTCCTTTTACTTTGTTCTTTGCTTCTATTGGAGAAATAGTCTTCATTATCTCGAAAAGTATATCTCTGTTTATTACTCCAAGTGTAGACCAATGACCTAAGCAGACTGCTCTGCTTATTAAGGAGGAGGTGGAGTAGATGAAGATGGAGGTTGTAGTAGTGAAAGAAATTAAAGTAATCACTAGAAATGAATAGAAAGACTGGTTTTGGAGATCTTTTTTTGACCTCTGACTTCCTTACTGTTTAAAAAAAAAAACGGGATAAGGATGAATGAGACAAAATTTGTATGAAAGAACAAACTATTACCACTCAGAATAAACTTTGACTCAGAATAAAACAATATGATGAAGAGTTGGGTAGAACCAATAGAAAGTAACAAAGAAATTCTGCAACAGCCTATTTAGATTTTCTAGTAAGAAGGTAACATATAACTTCTGGAGTAATTATAAAAAATGTTTTTTTGTAATTATTAAAGAGGATCATATAGGTAAGAAAGCAAGCTGTAAAATACCTTTGTAATTCATGAATACACATGACAGTTTTCTTCATGGATTTCAGAGCCTCGGAATCTTGAATATAGTACAAATTACATACATATCTTATGAATGAAGAAGGATTTTTATCTTCCCAACTCTAGCTCTGTTATTCAGGAAAAAAGAGATCTGAAGAACCTAAATGGAATGTCATAACAGGAAGAGAAGCAAGTTTATTATATCAAGCCATGCTATGGGTAATCTTTGATGAAGAAAAAAGCTTAATATTTTTGTGGGCTACAATCAACTGTTGGAAAGTGTGTCCGTAGAGTACACTGGATCAGAAGTATTACTCCAATATTGAAAAGGCTGTTTTCATCAACTGATCAAATCCTGTCATGTTAACAGGAAATTTCCATGCCTGTTTAGTCTTAGCTTAGTACGTCAACAGTGTTTTCTTTTCAATCCCTGAGCTTCTGAGAGGCAGAGAGGAAAGGATTGGGGAGAGAAAGGGGGCAGAAAAAGGCAGTGAAAGGCAGAATGGGGAGTCTGATTTATTAGTCTCATTAATAAATCAATGATGTTACCATATTCCAGGAAATACAGGTTATTATAGATGTTTGGCTAGAACCTCCCCTGTATTGCTCCTGCTTTGCAATGTACACAATGTCAAAGATGGTGTGTCCAATCATGGAAGACTGTCTAGACCTGTACAGGCAGCAGGGATTCCTGTTACTTTAAGGGTAAGGAGTGGCAGGGCAAGACCTGCTATTAGGGTACATACAGACATTTGGGGATGTTAGGGGGAGGCTAGATTGGCCACCCAATCAAAGGTATATCAGGATGAGGGAGAGTAAGGGGACTTGTGGGGATTGAGTGGGTTGAGCAGGGTTCACGAGGGGGTTGGAGGGATTTGGGGGGCAAGCAGGATCTGTGGGGGAAGTCAGGACTAGGAGGGTTTGGCAGGATTGCAGGGACAAGTGAGGTGTGCAGAAGGCTTGGAAGGCTTGGAGGGGAGGCTAGAGGGGTCCATGGGAGGGTTTGGCAGGATTGGGGTACTAGCAGGGTCCACAGATGGGTTTGGGGGATGGGGAGGTTCTCTTTCCCCCCACAGACAAGGGGCTACTTTTGGACCATCCACCCCTTCGCCCCCAGGTTAACAACCCCACTAACCCAGTGAACGTACCACCACAGCCATCTGACCCACCTCCTTCTCCAACTTAATTGATCAGATCTCAGCACTGGTGAATGTCAGTAAAACTGGCACTGACAGTGGCTTGAGGAATGAAGGGTTTGATACTTAGGGACTTACAAGTGGCTTTTTCCTCAGTTTTTACTAAAACACATTTTTGTTTTGTTTTGTTTTTTGTTTATTTGCCTCCTAATATTTCCACTGGGGGTGGGGATGGCTGATCATAAAGCGGGGTGGGGGGGGCGTTGTGTGTCTGGGGCTGGGGCTCCCTTTGTGATGCATAGGTGGTACATAGCAAATAAAAAGCATCCAAAAGTACTATGCTGGTAAATGTAGCATGGAAAATTACCTGTAGATGTAGATTTCACCCCTATACTTTTCTCTCCAAGTCCCTTGGCCCAGGCATACTAACAAAAACAGAACGTGGCAATAATTGAAACAAAGAGCTCAGGGCATTTTCAGCTGCCTTTAGGGACCACAAATCAGCTGGTGCAAAATTTTGTATTTCCTAAGCTTTCCTAATCTATTATAGAAAAGATACTTAGGGATTTACAATTAGCCTTTTCCTCAGTTTTTACTAAAAAACAGTTTTTGTTTTGTTTCATTTTTGCTTATTTACCTCCTAATATTTCCTGGGTAGTTGGGAAAGGAGCCATTCTTTGCAAGGTATGCCCTTAATAAGCCTAAGTAAAGTTCTTATAATGCTTTCCTGTGGCACACCAGGGAAGAATGGAATGAAGCAGCCAGACCTGCTGTATTCTACATTCTCTGAATAACTGCAACAGGAAACAAATGACAAATGCCTGTAGCATTGCTAGTTCACATAATTCAGGGCAAGTGGTATAAAATAATCACATACTACCTCTCTGAAGGCAATTCAGGGGGTGCATCTTGGAGATTAACTCATCCAGAAATGTATAAGCTTTCTGACAAAATAGACTGTTACTTATGAATGACTTCACACTAGTATGGCTAACTACCTGGCTCCATAACTCTCAAGTGAAAGATTCAGTTTAATACTGGCGTGGGAAATACTTTCCATTTATATACTGCTGAATCCAGAACTAGCTGGGGTACATATAGTTACAGCAAACAGCTTTATAGGACCACTGAGGTGCTCCAACTCTTGCCGCAGATTCTTTTTTTCAAAAGGTACCACTTCTTCAATCCACTGTGCGGGAAAGGTGATAAGCTTCATTGGATCCAAGAAGTGGAGTCTTTTGAAATAAAAGCTGCAGCACACAGCTGAGTGACTTCCTTTTGATTTGGCCACCTCCCAAGAATGAGGCAGGTTGCAAACCCTCACACAAATCATGCAAGTTCTTTTGTAGAAATCAATATCTTTTTTTTTCCCCCTTAAAGCATTCTAAGAGGGTCACATGCTAGACATGCCTGTTTTATAATATTAAACTGAAAAAAAGAATGATATAGTTATCACTTATTGTATATTATTTAGGAAGCCACAAACTTTCGAGGAGTTAGGTTTCATATGTAGTAATGTGAAACCAGAATTAGGGCATGTATAGATGAAATGGGGGCCCTAAATTGAAACAGTGGCTTTAAAAAAACACTGTTTCAATTTAGGGCTGATTAAACCCCCATGTTGTGCACACACTCTGCTGACTTACTTGCCTCTTGAGCAGTGAGGGAAGGGCAAGCTGCTGGCAGGCGTAGAAGTCCCTGGGCTGTGGCAGGGAGGGGCTGGTGCTTCCCTCTGCAGCAGTGCCACCCCCCCCCCCACCCCAGGTAACACTCACCCACAGGCACCCAGCTTGGGTGGTCCCAGGGGGCACCGCAGCCATGGAGGGAAGCACTAGGCCCCGGTGCAAAACTTCAGGCAGGCAGGGTCCAGGGACAGGGGGCTAGATCAGGCTTGCCGCTTTTCTTGGTTGGAGCCTACTTTCCTGGGCTGCTGCCAGGCTGTCTGGAGGGCTTCCTGCGGAGTCCCTCAGCTGCATGGAGCCTGGTTGGAGCCTAGTGCTTCGTTCCACAGCTGTAGGGCAGCAAACTAAAACTCCTAAAAGGAGTTTTAGTTTGCTGCGCCCCAAGTCATTTAAGGCACAGTATGCCACCAAATTTCCTACAGTGGCTGGAATTAATGCGCAATATGCCACTGATGCATGCAAACACTGACACCATTAAAGCAGTGCAAAACCATTTAGCTCTCTTTAAAGTGCCAAGCACACATGCCTCTCATTTCATTTACACACTGATCCTACATCTGAACTAGAATTAAGAAATATCTCCATCAATAACATCAATACCTTTAAAAAAGATAAAAATATAAACACATAAAAAAACCCAACCAAAACAAAAAAAGAAGAGGGAAGCCTATTGATCCAGAAGTCCCAAGTAAATATAGCAACATAGTATTAAGAATATAGAACAAGATATGTTCTCTTGTAGTAATTAACACATTAATTATTAAAGTAAAAATTTGGCAAAAGCATGTGCAAGTTATTTATTATACTAAAATCACACTTCCCTGTTTATATGTTTTTGCAGTTAGAAGTACAATCCCTGCTTATTACAATTTGTTACTATGTACTGTATATCATACATAATTCTGGGTTATTAAATTCCTGAAGCATGCAATACAGCAAACTTAATAGATTTTATGCAAATTGTTATATAACAGAATAAGAGCAGATGGTACCCATCACAGCAAAATCTTTCCATAACAGTTTCATTTTTTGTTTAAATTAAACAAAACATAAAGGTACCTTTGCAGCTCCTAACTCATTTTAATTTATTCTACCCCACTGCTTTTCTTACCATTTTCCTGTCCCTCTACACAGCATTAAAATAAAATATTTGTTTTAATGTTCCTTAGATATTTAGTGGTTTACTATTTTTGAATTCTGCTATGGACCGATAAAGGTATTTGTTTATTCCTATTTCTCCATCACAGGGAAATCTATTGCTATGAATAGAGTTTATAATTCAGCTCACAGTATTGCCTAGAGGAGAGAATTAAAGCTTTACACCAGGAATCTTAAACTAGTATCTTTTAAGCTCTATTTCTATACATCTCCATAACATTTTTCCCTTAAAACTCACTCCTTTACATTTTTCCTGCCGCCAGCATAGTCAGAAGATAAATGATGGAACAAATCAACCTAAAAGAAGTTATAAAAACAAAACAAAACATCAGAAATAGGCAGCTAAGAAAAAATAAGAACAATATAACTTTATTCTTACTTCAGAGGTTAACATCACATCTGAATACACAGTATTATTTATTATTATATGACACAAATTTCATAGGAACATCTATAGATAGGTACAGATATTTGGGGAAGTTAGACTGTGTTAAAAATGAATCTTAGTTCATGATTTTAGTTCATCCATGTGTGGGCTTTACACTTGCATCCTAGGTTGATCTAAGTGTGGGTGTTACAGAAATTCCAGGATGATTAGATAAATCAAAAAAGGGCCAACCCAATCTAATTTAACTGTACCTTGGAGGTGCACTAAACTAGATTAGCTACTGCTAGGCTGATCTAACAGAACTTCTTTACGTTCTGAGAATTCCCTGATGGTGCTAAACCACATCCAATCCTGCAAAATGCTCCTGATGCTGGTTTTACCAGGATTTGCCACTGCAAGGAGCCAATTGAAGTAATTTGGTTTTGAATGGGATTAGGGGGGTTAGCTTGTTAGGGTGAGTGGGGCTAGGGAGCTCAAAATAGCCACTGGTTGGGGAGAAAGAGCTCGCTGCCTGCATGCCCCTGCCCAAAGCATGCAGGCTGCAGATCGCAGCTCTGCCCTGGCTCCAGACCACGTTGTCACTGCTGCAGGATGCTAGCCCAGCCCTTGAGCAGCTCCCTGCCCTGCTGCATGTTCTGCTAGTGCTGCTTTGGCCAGTCTCCACAGAAACCCTGGCCCTGTGCTATCACAATGCAGCAGCTACTAGGGTCTCCATGGAAACTAGTCCCAGCCACATGGGCAGGGGCTGCTGGGAAATACAATCCAGCCAACAGCTGGATCTGCCATTTTGACCACCCCTGTCTTACAAATTGATTGTCATTGTCCAGCATTAAGTACCGTGAATTGTTCTGAGGCAAGTGTTCAAATAATTACAGCTAATTTAACTTATTTGCCATTTAAGCCTAATGTGTTGCATGCCTGTTTTACCCTAATCAGGGCCATATCAAATCAGTTATCTGTTTTTAGCTTATGAAACTGGATTCTCCCTTAAGTCCTTCTTCAAATCTTCCTCTTTCCCTACTCTGCTGTGGAACTGCAATGTTGTCTCATCCCTTTTCAGGTTTTCACATTCCAGCAAAAACTAAAATAAAAAAGGAACCAGAAAGATATGCACATAAAAATGTAGGTCATGTGACCTTTCTCCATTAGAGGCTTGTTCAATCACACCCTTAATGCCACCTTTGTTTATTCTCCAAACTATGTTGTTCTGTTCCTGGACATGGTAAATCTCCTCAATGAAGGATCTTTTTTATTGGCTGCTACAGTGCCATATATACTATTGTTTTTTATTCACAAAGTACTATGGCGCTTCACACATAATAAGTAAAATATTAATAACATTCAGACTTGTAGAAATGAACAAAAACTTTCTGTCTTTTAAGATTTTATTTTCTGCACAAAATTACCTCTCTTGGAAGTAGAGGCAGCTGACAGCCTTCAACAAATATTTGACAAGCAAAAGCTGTGAAACTGATGGCCAAACCCCTAAAGGTTTAATGGGTTGTTTTGGTTCAGATGCTTATTTGATCCTTAGTCAAACTAGGTAAATCTCTTGGGTCTTCAAAATTGGGCTGGAAGTCTCATAAGAGCAAGCTTTCTGATGAGACTTCATTGTATTTCTCTGGTGCTTCTAGTTAGCCCCCAAATACTGCAAGTAGTGCATCTCCTTTGGTATCTTGGTATGCTCACTTTTCAGTCACTTCAGAAAATACAAAGGTCCAGGAAAACAGAAACATTAAAAGAAAACTTTTTTTTATCTTCAAAAATGGTTTGGTCAGTGACTTTACCAAAGACTTAGGTCAGTTACTTTATATAAAGCAGTTCAGTTAATTTGTTAGTGTTATAGCTAAGTGAATTGGCTGTCATTTATCATTTTTTTTTCTATTTTCTGACACTGATCAAGAAGATCTATTGAACAATGTATAAAAAAAATATGCTAGAATGGATCCTGAGGCACTGACACATGAAGCTGTAGAAAAACTCCTTCAAAAGGCAATCACTGAATCCTGTTTGAGAGAAGTTGAACTTATTTTTTCCTTGGATTTATGCGTATATACTTTTTAAAAAGCCTGCTTGTATCTGGCAAACTCTGTTAGTGAGGGTATCTGTTTCTATCTTCAAGTCTCTGGGCTCTAATAAATATGTTTTTCTTTACTTTGGCTGACAAGATGATTGAACATACAATTTGTGTTTGTGGAATATTGTGTCAAAGAAAAATGCCCAGGTTATTTATATGAGTTAATGTTACATGATTGTATTGAGAGTGTCCTTTTCAGAGTTGAAATGAATCCTAAATGGAAGCCTGGACAAAAAGGCTTTCATTTCTTCCCTCCTATTCTGCATCTCCCCTCCTCCCCCCCACCCCTTTGTAGATTTTAAATGTGTTGCTGCATAAGCTTATTTTCCCTGGCTATGTTTACACATATAAACTTCTTTTAAACTATGTTATGGGTTTCTCAAAAATAGTTTTGATTTTTGTAAACTGTCTCATTGACATTATTTAAATTAGTCATTATTTCAACAGTGGGAGGAAAGGCCTTTCACAAGTCCACAAGAATGACTTTTCTGTTGCTTTTCAGTTTCTCAGCTTGTTTGCCTGCATTTTGCTTTGTTTTTGTTGGATAATTCATTAAAATTAACAGGTAAGATGTGTATGTCCATGTGGCTTCTCTAGCATTGGACTACTTCTGTGGGGGAAGAGAAAAAAAGAAAAAAGCTAATTTAGTTCAGGACCACAAACACTGCAGTGTCTTAATCTTAACAGTATGATAACCAAATAGTATCACTACAAGCAAAATTAAGGGTTTGGGGGTACATTAACATAAATGTTGTTACCGTAACTGCTCTGATTTCATTATATTTAATTAACTTGCCAGGGTTTATAATGCTTGGTTTCAGAATAGATACAACATTTTTGTAATTTTTTTTATTCTTAAATATTATTTACGTTCTCTGAGTCTTGGTTGTATTTTATGTGGCTTTTTCTGGGAACATACACATGTGAATATACACAGATAGACTGATGTAGCCTAATGTTCCTAAAAACATTTTTTTTTCATTTTAAAATAAAAATAAACCACAATGTATATATTTATCATAAAATTAGAAGACCTTAAACTCTTAAAAGCAATTACAAGAATTGTGGTAGAGTACCATCCCAGAGCATGCCTCTTTATTCTCCTCATGGTCTCTCCATCTACTGTACCTTCAGCTCTCTTAAAGGTTTTCTTAATAACCTGTTCACAGGCCAGAGTAATTTAGGGTATCCTGTTATAAGCTCTAATTTATTAAACTTTACATAGCACAGCCTTTTTCATCATTCAGCCCTAGACACATCTTTCTTGGTAAAGGGATTCCATAGTCTTCTCTCCAGGAATGTGCCATGGTTCAAGCAGGTTTATTATCTTTACACTTCCCCTCCTTGGACAGCTCTGCCTGAAAGAACTAGGGTTCAATACATTCTTTTTCTTGGTTCAGGGGATCCAAAACACTCCTTTTTAAAGGCCTGTTCTGAGATTTGGGAAGGGTTCACCAGTATATTGTCTCCAAAGAGTCAATCTTGTTTCCTTTCCCTGGAGTTTCTTGGTCTTAATCTGTTTAGGTGGTAACTATCAGATTCACAACTGGCCTTGATTCCTCATCTTATTTGCTTCTCCCTTGCCATCCATTTCTTTAAGGGGGAATATCGTGGAACTAAGTTGTCTAACTCTAAGTGCTGTTCTTCCTAAAGAGAATAGACCAAACTGTTACAAAAGTAAATAAGGACCCCATAACTATATCATAACTATGTAACTGATGTCTTTACTAGCCCCTTTAACTACACCAGGGGTTGGCAAGGTTTTGGGGCAAAATGCCAAAAAAACTGTCATCTACTTGTAAGATGCTGAAGTACCACGCAAACAACACAGGGGGTGGGGTACTTGGCTGAACACCCTGCATATTATTACAGTTAACAATCATAAATGGGTTGTTGCTTTTTGTTGTTGTTGTTTTTTACAGGAAATATCAAATTCTCAAAAATACCAAAACTAACCACCTGGTGACAACAAATAAAACTTCACATTCTACAAACATAAAGAGAAACACAGATGGATTCTTTCCCTTTGTTGTTCTGTTTTCTTTTTACTTTGTTAAGAGCATTGGGATGTCACTTTTACATGGATTGTACTCTATAAATAAAAATGATGAATGATGATGAATACTGAAATCCAAACTTTGCACAGTACCTAAATAAATGAGTAAAAATGCTCTGAAATAAATAAAGAATCCTTAGTTGTGTTCTCTTAAGTGCCTTCCTTGGCCCTGCTTCTGACTGCTGAGTTCAGTGATGTTTGACTGGTAGTTGGTTATCATTAGATGCTTTTCACAGGACTGAGTACAGTTTTAATTTGTGAAAACTCCTGTTAGCAGTAATAAGTAGATCCAAAGGCAGATAGAAAGGCAAAAGCTACTTTTTCCATGTAGGTATGCTTGCCAGGAAGTTACTTCATTTTCAAGCTCGCCCTGCTGTGATTTGAACTTTGATACCCAGATGACTGAGCTTTGAAAATCAATCAGTTTCAGTTCAAAACTTTAAATTTTCATCCATGGAGAGTTCTGAAATTCTATGTCACTTTCCATATTATTGTCAGAGTTCACAAGAAATGAAAACATGGGTCCTTTGTCACAAAAGTCTTCATCTTGTGAACTTATCTTCCAGCTGTCCCATATAGTTGCATATATCCACAGTATTCAAATGATGCTTCTCAGAATGGGTTTTCAGAATGAGGAAGTATTCAAAGACAGATGTTTCAATAGCTTATGTGAAAACAGACAACTTGGCACAGAAACCTTTCTAGTCTTCATATAGCTGAAGTATGGTTTTCTTTGTCCCTTTTAATGGGACAAAGAAAGATGATTCAGATCATCTAAATCTGATATTATGTCTGTCAAAAACATCAGTTTTATTAGCCATTAATCCTCAGTAAGATCTGTATATTTTTGACCACTTTCTTCTCCAAGAAAGAGCTTGATGGGTTCAAGAAAAGCAACAAATCACTTAGGAATGTTACCTTGACTCAATCAGCATACATTACTATGCAGAACTAAATTCCCACATGCAGAATCTATATCATTCAAAAGTTTGTAGAATGTCCTGTGTCTTAAAGAGGAGTGGGCAATCAAAAAGTTGACAATTTCAAAATGGTTGTCATGGCTATATTTAAATCAGAAGATGAGATCATAGTGCATAGATTCTCCTGATGAATAATACAGTGGAAACTCACAGGAGAACATCCAATCTCAGGTTCCAGTAGTTTTACAAATTCAGCTATTTTACCAGCTATAGCAGGTGTACCATCAGTGGTAACAGAAAACACTTTGTGCAGGTCAATTCGTTGTTGTGTGAAAAAGTTTTTGGCAGCATTAAGTGTCAGTGGCCTTCATTGTGCCATGCATAGCACTCAAATAAAACAGTTCCTCCTAAAACTTCCTCAGTAATAAAGTTAGCAAACAGTTATAGCAAGATGAAGGATATCATTTATGTCTTTGCTTTTGTCCAGTGCAAGGCTCATCACATCACATGTTTGGAGGTCTTGAGTCATTTGTTGCCTAATATCAGCTGTCATTTCATCCATTCACTTTTGAACAGTCCTGGTTGACAATGGCATTTCTTCAATATGAACAATTATGTCTTTCTTATTTGCAAACTTGTAAAACAGTTCCTCAGCACAGTTTAAGAAAATTTCCTTTAAGTATTCTCCATATGCAAAACACTTGTCTTTCCAAACTACAGCTACAGCTACAACATAGCTTGCTTGTGCAGAAAGAATATTTTTAGATACAAACTTATAAAAGCTGGTGGTCTGCTTTTCAAATGAATCAATAGCTTTTCTAACGCACTCACATTTGTTTGCTTCATTGACTCCAGAAAATTTGGCTTTGTGCTTCATTGTGAAATGGTGCTAGACACTGAAAGTACTTTCACTGCACAGGCTACAAACACCACAATCCCCTTTCTGCACAAAACCATACAACTCTCTCCACACTGGTTGAAACTTTTGAATATCTAACTTTGTTTTTTTTACTATCCATAGTTAAATACATATAGGCCACCTAACCATAACATTTCCTGAAGTTCATGTGCAAATACCACAAGATGATTTGATACTATTGCACAAAACAGATGTTCAGACTTTTTTTATGCATGAGATACACAGTTTGAGTAGCTCAGGAGTTCTCAGACTTTTTGTTGGGACCCCATTTGAAAATATTTCAGGCTATGGCAACTAGGATGTGAACAGTTAAATGTTTTAACCAGTTATTGTTCAGCATAGAGTGGGGAGCAATCCAGAAGGAAAGGGAAGCAGTGTGGTGCCCCAGAAAGTGGTAGGACAGGCTAAAGGAGAGAGGAGCAAAAAGGAGGGGGAGGGAGGACTAACACTTACTATTTTGGGGGAGATGAACCACAGCTGCGTGGACCCTAGTGCAGTTGCTTACAATTTCTCTGCCACCCGCTGCAAGCAGCTTGTGCTGCATGGTGGGTGACAAAGGTCTTCCCAGACCACAAGCCAGCTGTGGCAAGCTGGTATGCCAAACAAAATGGCTTCACATGCCACCACCTGGCACATGTGCTGGTAGTTGCTGATCCCTGAACTAGAAAAAAGGCTTAAAATAGTAAAGGAGGGCTATAAAACCCCAGAATTTATACGGGGCTACATTTTCCACATAGGCATTCAAGATAACAGGTCTTACATGCAGGTCTAACATGGGAGCATTGGATATGTGACCATAACCAGAATCATAGAGAAAAGCAGGAATATCCTATAAAGCAGACACAGAATTTAGGCTCAAACATAGATTTAAAAAAAATAGTCTATGCTATATTTATGACTAACTACTTATCCCAAGATAATTTAAGAAAGAATCGTATTTATTTTGGGTCAACACTAAAAGTGTGATGTGATATGGCATTTGTGCATGCTCAGAATTAATAAGTTTAAGGTATCTCAAAATATTCATTTTCTTCTTTGGTGTTTGGGGTTTGTTAATAATAGTGTGATATATCTATATGTAGCTATAGCTATAGCTTTGTGGCAGGCTTGCCAGGAGCATCCCAGCTCTCCAGCTTCAGCCAGAAAGCCCAGAGCACTTGGTTGGGGTATTTCCCTTCCCCATGAATCAGGGAAGAGAAGGAGAGAGGCTTACCCTGCCTGACCTAGCAGTGAGTTGAAGAGGAGGACCTGAGGGGAAACTAACCCCTCAGGCTTTCCTATTGGTTCACTCCCAATGCAGAGGCAGAAACTTTTGAAGGAATAAAAAGGCAGTGTGCCCAGCACATGGGTGGCTTCAATGAGGCATGATGAAGAAGGGCTGAGAAGAGCTGGTTATGCTGACCAGAGAGGCAGAGCAGTTGCCCCAGAAGTGCCCTGAAGATGTTTTTGCCAAATGAGGAGCGCCAAGTGGATGTGTCCCTTCCCCACCATGGAGGGAGCTGCAGTGATGGTGCCCAGGTTGGTGCATGGAGGGTCCACGAATGGACAGGACCTTAGCAGCTACATGAGGCAGTGTGAGTCTCCAATCCAACGTGAGGCAGGAGCTGAGCCTCATTCACTGTAGGGACTGGTGCACGGGGGCTGGAGAACCTGGTGCACAGAAAGGTGCATGGAGGTTTTGGGAGCTGATGAGACCATGGCAGCTGCACAAGGCAGCATGGACCTCCAATCCTGCACAAGGCAGGAGCAGGATCATCGGTGAACAGAGTGGGGCACAGAGCTGTAGAGTGGATCAGACACTAAGGGCTGCCCTTGGCAGCTTGGGTCCCTTTCTTAATGCCCTACCCCACCCCTCCCCACCACCACCATCACCTGCACAAGGCAGGTGCCCCTTTAGTGCATAGGGCAGTGAATGGGGTGGAGAACAGGCTGACAGGCCAGAAGAGCTGCATGAGACAGCTCAGGCCCTCCCAGGGCAACAGCATGGATCAACCACCCAGCGAGGGGAGGGGAGGGTACCTTGCCTCTACAATACACCACTGGAGATGAGCCTAACTGTCAAGCACAGGAGTCTTCAGTCACCCAGGGAAAGGGATTCCCACAGGAGAGGAGGACCCCTCCACACCATGAACGGCGGAGGGGAAGTCCATGACAGGAGGGGACAAGTCACCCTAAGGTATAGCAAGGGATCCAGGGCTTTTGTTTGTTAAGCGGGTTCCTGGGTTAAGGGTTCCACCAGCTGAGTATCCCCAGAGAGGGTAAGGGTATCCTTTTTGGTGATGGGGTCCCTTGCCCGGGTTGTCAATTTCTTCCATAGGCACAACTGCTGTGCCGCAGTTGTGTTCTGGTTGTTTTTTTCTATGTTGCTGGGATTTTGTTGTAGCCGTGCACATTTATTATTGTATTAGAAAAGGGCTTTAAGCTTTCTTGTATTTGTATTTATTGTATTGATTGTTTGATGCACAGGTGTCCTATTTGTTGTAACCTTATTGTATATTTGTCCTATAACTGTCAGGTATGTGTGTCATTAGTTTATATCGGTTATTGTTGGGTATATATATATAGTGTATTTGATGTAAACTTTTTGTGAATATTTAATTATTGTCCCTTTACTGCCAGATATTTTTGTTATTGGTCCATCAGCTAACCTCTGTTTTATAATTGAGTGCCCCCTCCCCCTCTCCCTCAGGCCTGAAGATCTCTGAACAAGGGGCAGGGGCTACAGTCTAACCTGAAGGACACAGGGAGCTAGGCCTATGCTTGAGTTCAAGGTTAATTAGAATTTTGTTCAGATAAATTGTTATATTTAATTTTATATGTGTGTGTATTATATGTATATATGGGGGGTATATAAATACATACATACATATATATAAGTTTGTGAGTATATGTTGTATATTATTTTATAATATTTATCCTGTATGTAGTTAAGATTTACTGGGTGTCCCTGCTCTCCGCTCTGTAGGAAAAGGAGGTGAGCTGCATACAGCTAGGCAGCCACACCTCCCAAAGCATACCTGCACCTGCTGACATCCCTTCAATTTGAGAGGGGGTACCCTTCTGCATACCACCCAGGTTACATATAGACATAGATATAGATATGCTTGGCAACCTTAACTAGGTTTTAAATTGAAGTTGCATGTTTAGAAAATATTTTATATCTACAAAACCATTTGTTAAAAGTATGTTAATACTGCAAAATCAAACAGAAGTTAGGAAGGAAATGACAGTATTAGGTGGTTATATAAATTTAAAATTTGGTCCCCTAGGGCATAAGTATGATAACACAGTCTTTAATGATATGACCACCTAATGTTCTGTTGTTTAATAGCTCCTAGTATATTTATAGCTCTTGTACTGAATAAGAGATGTACAGGCAGCTTTATGGAGGCTTTTTTCCTCAGTTATTGCTTAAGTTGGAGCTGTGTGGTAGTCAAAGCAGGGTGCTGCAGGGAGAAAAAAGATATTCCCATGGTTAAGCCTGTTGAATATCCACTTCCCCATTCCCATTTTCCACCATGTAAGCTCATCATTGCAGTTCCAGTGTCTTTCCCCAGTCAGTCCTAATCTCTTCTGTTGGATTTCCTGTTTTGGTTCCTATTGCACATCACCTCAATTGTTATGGTTTTAGTAAATGGCACATACTTGCAGCAAGGGCCACGGGTCAGCCATATGTCATAAAATATCTGCTAAAATGCAAGAGTCATAATTATTTCTTTAAAAAATGGCTCAAAAGTGTATTGTGCATAACAATGTTTTCAGAAACAGAAGAACCAACTTTGCCAAAATATCTCCCTCCAATAAATTCAACCTGAAACAGATACCCATAGTGGAAAAATTCATCCCAAACAAGGTTTAGAAAGTTTCCCTTTAGGGACTTCTCATCATAGTTTCAGCTCTGTGATCTCCTTCCCCAATTTCCTGGCCTAGTCAGCTCCATTCTTAACTTTGATCTCCTTCTCCTCCTCTCTTTACTGTAGACAACTTATAGTTTTATAGTTGGTAGAGTCAGAAGGGACCTGAGCAGATCATCAAGTCCAACCCCCTGCCATGGCAGGAAAAAGTACTGGGGTCAAACGACCCCAGCAAGGTGTTCATCTAACCTATTCTTAAAGACCCCCGGGGTAGGAGCCAGCACCACTTCGCTTGGAAGTTGGTTCCAGATCCGAGCTGCCCTGACTGTGAAATAGCACCTCCTGATGTCTAATCTGAATCTACCCTCTGCCAGCTTGTGACCATTATTTCTAGTCACTCCTGGTAGTGCTCAGGGGAACAGGGACTCCCCCAATGCCTGCTGGTCCCCTCTGACTAGTTTGTAACAGGCCACTAGATCCCCCCTCAGCCTTCTCTTGTGAAGGCTGAACAGGTTCAGGTCCCTTAGCCTTTCCTCGTAGGGCCTGCCCTGCTGACTCCTGATCATATGGGTGGCCCTCCTCTGGACCCTCTCAATGCTGTCCACATCCCTCCTGAAGTGCAGTGCCCGGAACTGGATGCTGTACTCCAACTGCAGCCTGACCAGTGCTGCATAGAGGGAGAGGATCACCTCCTTAGACCTGCTCAAGATGCATGAAAAGGTGTGGTTGGCCTTCCTGACCGTCTCCCCACACTGTCGGCCCATGTTCATTTTGGCATCAATAATGATTCCAAGATCCTTTTCTGCCTCTGTGCTGACAAGAAGGGAGTTCCCCAGCCTGTAGGTATGCTGCTGGTTCTTCCTCCCCAGGTGCAGCACCTTGCACTTGTCAGTGTTGAAATCCATCCTGTTCTCATCTGCCCACCCCTGTAACCTGTCTAGGTCCAATTGCAGCCTATTCCTCCCTTCTAGTGTGCCCACATCCCCCCACATCTTAGTGTCGTCAGCAAATTTGAACAGGGTGCTTTTTACCCCTTCGTCCAAGTCACTGATGAAGATGTTGAACAGCGCAGGTCTGAGGACCAAGCCCTGGGGGACCCTACTGCCCACATCCCTCCAGGTCAAAAATAACCCATCCACCACCACTCTCTGGCTGTGGCCCTCCAGCCAGTTAGTGACCCATTTGACTGTGTAAGTACCCTAGTTTTTTAATGAGAATGGGGTGAGAAACAGTGTTGAAGGCCTTCCTGAAGTCCAGAAAGACTACGTCCACTGCTACCCCTACGTCTAAGGATTTTGTGACCTGGTCATAGAAGGCAACCAGGTTGGTCTGACAGGATGTGCCTCTAATAAACCCATGTTGGTTGTCCCTAAGCATAACCTCCCTTGCTGGCCCCTCATGGACATGTGCCAGGATAATTCTTTCAAAAAGCTCACCCAGGATCGAGGTAAGACTAACTTGTTCCAGCCTGTTCCATCTATTACCCCTAAGTCCAGATCTCATCCTTCATCCCCTTTGAATTCAATTCATGCTGTTCTTCCCTACTATGTTATGCTATATTGTAGCATTGAGAGCCTTTCATAAGTAGTTTCCCACACTCTCAGTGTGCTTGTTGCCAGAGTTGCCCACAACAGCCAAGAAGAGAAATTGCAAAGAAAATCCTGCTCAGAACCTGTATCCTTGGGATGAAGCATCTTTTCATACTATGTGGGTATAGCATGCATGCATAACATGGCCAGATGGAAAAATTCTTCAGGAGTGGAGATTGTTTAGTCAAGACAGAATCTTTAGAGACCTTTTGGTACCCAATCTAAAAGGACTCTAATTAAATGTGTCAGGATTGAGATATTTCAAAGGCTTTTCACTTTGTCAAATTGGGGCAAATTGTTATGGTTTTGATAAACGGCTCATACTTGACATGAAGGCCATGTATCACATTGTCCCGGCTTCAAATGCAAGTGTCATAATCATGTCTTTAAAAATGTCTCAAAAATATGTATTGTCCCTAACCATATTCTCACAAAAAAGAGAAATATTTTTTGCAAGAACTAGTCCTTTTCAGAACTAGTCCTTTCTTAATCTACCATCTCTCGCCGATGAAAGGATGCCATAAACTATTGAGTCCTTTCAAAACATTCAACACGAATGGGAAATTTCATCCCAAACAATGAAAGCTTGGGCAGTTATGTCCAACTGGAAATAGGGGATTCTAATGAAAATGGCCAGACCACCTTAAGTATAAGAGGCACAAACCACTCCACCTGTAATAATAATAATTATTATAAAATTACTGGTGTTTGTATGATAATAAAAAACTAGGAGAAAAACAAAACAAACAAAATAACTAGAAAACAAAGAAAACAAAAGAGTTAATTTAGAAAACAATTTTCAAAAGCAAAAACAGATTAAAACAAACAAAGGGGAACCAGATTGAGGAGGAAAATTAAACTAAAACCAGGGAGGACTGAAAGGGAACAAAATACAATGCAGATGAAAAGCAAAATAACAAAGGGAGTACAGAAAGGCCCAGTATTAATCAGGATGGAAACGTAAAACAGAATTATAGGCAACAGGTACAGAACACAAATTAGACCCAAATAAAAGAAGTGCAAGTAAAACATTTTAAAAGTAAAGGATTTGTTTCCATTTTTTCCTACATAGTTGGAATACTTCTTTGTCCCATTAACTGATTAAATAATACCTCTGTTTCTCTTAACCCACTCCCACCCCCATGTATTTGGGTTTTGAAAAACCCCACCAGAAAAATAATCTTATCAGTCTGGAAGGAAGAAAGTGGTCATGTTCCACTTAACAAGGAAACAAACAAAACAAAACAAAAAGCCTCAATCCTTGCTACCTAGAAAATAAAACAAATATAAATTCCGGTCTCTTCCTAAACCATGAAACCAAAAAGAGAACTGTTTGATGGTTGGGGAAGTGATTTAGAAAAAATATAAACATTTAAAACAAAGTACTAGCACAGAAACCTCAAACTGAATATATAATTTAGTTTAAAATAGAAATGAGGGACATCATAGGTAGGTATACTTGAGGTAGTGCATCTCATCTTTTTCCTTCTATGATTCTGTATTACAAAAAAGTGGACTTTTGGTATCTTCCTCCTAAGTAACCATAAAGAAAGGAAGGGTACACATGACCTCCAGATTTAGAGTCTATGATTTAAAGAAAGGGTGTCAAACTCATCCCATGGCCTGAGATGGATTTGGACTACAGAGCTTCTCTCAGACTAGATCACTGCATCTAGCACTGTCTGTGGCAGTCATAGTGCGGCTAGTGCCTGCTAGCAAAATAGCTATTTGTCACAGCAGAGACAGCACACATAGCAGTAGTGGAGGAACAAGTAGCTGAAGGTCAAATGGTCATAAGGGAAGCAGCTCTTTTAGAGTCCTTGCTTGCCCCACTGCCATTGAGGGCCATGTCCAATAGGATCATGGGGCCAGAGATTTGGCAGGAGTCCCTGTCTAACATTAGCCACACCCCAAAATTCCCTGGCCTTATGAGTAAGAGTTATTTGCTAACCTCTCTAAGCATGGGCTGAGGGAGGAAAAGTGCTCTGATATACTAAAGAATCAAAAGGGGTAAAAAAAAAAAAAAGGAGGAAAATGCTGTAGTGTTTTATGGAGTGTTTTAGAGTTCAGCTGTATGATATATAAACTAGAAAACTGGAAATAATAATAATTCTATTATTCTATGATTCTAACACAGTAGAAAAACAAGCCTCAGCCTTGTTAAATGTTACAACTATTATCTATGCAAATTCATCTTTGCACATCATGTGTTCATCTTTGGCAATCCGTCACAATTGAGGATGATTATCTTCCATGATTGTCTTACTTATGGGTCCAAAGATGGCTGAGAAGGTTGATCCAGGTTGACGGGTTCTGTTGCAACTCAGGCTTCTATATAATCCAGCTCCCCTCATCACTAGCTGGTTCCCAAAGGAATTGAAAAATGTGCTGACAAAGCTGTTTTCATGGAAGGCACCTGTGCATGGTTTCTTTTATCATGGAGAAGTTGTTGTACATTAGCTTCCACTCAGCTCTTGACAGAATGGGACCTTAATCCAATAGTAAGCAGGTGAAGAGAACTGGCAATCTCATTCTGCTGCAACCTTCATCCACCTTTGCAGCCATTGAGATTATAACATGTTCTTCTGCCTACTCTACAGTTGAGAACTTGTAGACCCAAGACTGGGGGATGTGCAGGCTTATTATATTGTGACCTGTACTTACCATGTCACTGCACTGTCAGAGGATGCATGTGGCTTTTCAGGAAAGAAAGCATTGCCATCTGCTGTCCCCATAACATATTGGTGGTGCTTCTACTGATTGGTCTGCAACTGCTTATTTGTCAGAGTTGCCCCTGCTTATTTTGAAGCAAACCTTCCTTTACCCACCACCTGTGGATGTATTAGGTAGTAGCACACCTCTGCGGTCAGAATGTGTTTATCATAATGCTAGCTGAAATATAAGCTGAATGAACAAGTTCAGACAATGTTACAAGTAGGCATAGCAGTCATGTGTGATTCTTTCAACAAGCTTTAAGTATAGAATTGCTGGAGCAATATACTAAACAGAACATACAGGAACAGGATACATGTTTTTGTTTCTCTTAAAATGTGATAGATTTGTAGGTATCCAGACAGAAAAGAGGAATGTTCAGGAAGACTGAGAGCATTCCTTTTAGGTAGCACAAGAGTGATGAAAATGTCACAGTTGACACTGCATTTATAGCCCAAATTTTTCACAATTACACATGAAAAGAAAGAGCTCTGGGAATTCAGACTTCTACCAATGTGGATGGTGCAGAGTGGCCAACAGGCCAAGGTTAGATATATCTTCATAACTCTTGTCCCAACTTTGGAATGATGTGCACTACCAGAGGCAGGTGGAGAAAGTAATCTGTATGCCCCTCAGTATCTATAGTTGAAAGGTACACAACTAAACTGTAGTCTCTTTTTGGTTCTTAAGCACAAGGCCTAAAAGAAATGGTCCCTTGTAACTTTTCTTTACATCCTCCAAAATATATGGGACAGTCCAACCTTCTGAATGTATTGTCCCTTTTTAAAGTTTGGGAAAGGGAGAAAATTATGTAAGAGTCTGGGTATAAAGTAGGTCTGTCATGCTAGCAAATACATCAAGTATAAAAAAAGAAGGAAAGTAAGAAACAAAAAGCTTAAATGCTTTTTATATGAGTGAAAGAAGCATATGTAGGCAAGATCACTAAATTAGAAGTATATGTGTTTAGATAACAGTGATATCATTGAAACATCATAAAGTGAAGGACATAGTTACAGAAACAGCTGTAGGACAAATTAGAAGAAAAGCATTAGCTTTGCTAGCGGTATAGAACTGAGGTTGATATATAGTCTTAGTTCTCCTGGTCTTCTATAGGTTTGATTGACTGTGTATAAAAATATACATTTAAATGATTTACACTTCTGCACATCTGATTTACACTTCTTTATTCCTTATTTTGGTGAAGAAACAAAAAGTTTATTTTAAATTAATCCTATAGCATATATAAATCACAAAATGAACTTTACTTGGCATTTCTTGCCTATGTTCAATTCTTATTTTCTTGCTTTATTTTTTCAATGCATTTAATTATCAGCAGGTGCATCTACACATTGCTTTATTGTGGAGTTGACTAGTTCTGCTGTGTGCATGTCTACATTAGACTCTGGCTGTGCAGCAGCTGAATAAGACTGTACAGTAGCACATCACAACACAGGCAGTACTAATATGCTACTGCATAGTATTATCAGGCTACTGCGCAGTAGCGTCACCTAAAAGACATTCGCTGGTACTACCATGCAGTAGCTCTGGTTACTGCACAATAGCATCTCATGTAGACATGTCCAGTAAAGCATCACAGTCTATACGTGTAATGCTTTTAAGGTGCAGTAAATTAATTAACTCTGCTGTAGGATAGGATAGTATGGCAGAATAATTTACTTCGCTGAAATGCACATGTAGATGGTGACAGGGGCTGGCTGGGGCAGCAGGGAGTTAAAGTGTAGGGGGCTGCCTGTCATCTACCTCTGCACTTCAACAACCTCATGCCCCAGACAGCCTCTCTACCCCCCCATGTCCCCTGCCAGGCCAGGAATGCTCCAGACACAGAGCCTAGGAGCAGTTTTCTTCAGCATGAACTGCACTGGAGTTGATCATGTCACATTAATTGCAAGTGTAGATGCACCTAGTTAGCGGTAGTTTTAACACAGTAAGGAGTACAGAATCAGGCTCAGTATCTCTAACGTTCTATTGCTATTAATCAAAAATGTGTAAAATAGTAAATAAGAACACTCCTATGACATATTTCAAAGGGTATGGAGTTCAAATTATGGGTTTTGTATTTTAAATAAATAATTATTTCACTTTTAAAATGTTACTAGTTTCACCCATTTAATTAAAATGATGGTATTAAAATAATGGGTCTTTAATGAAAAGATTAAAGAAATATTTTGGACCAACAAAAGCAAAAAAAATTACAATACCTTGCTACATTCTTCATAAAAGATTATAAGAATAGTTAGTGTGACTGTGGAGTATAGGTTGTAGCCATGTTGGTCTAAGGACAGAGGCAGGCAAGGTTCCTTGGGCAAATTTGATATCTTTTATTAGACCAACTAAAATAGCTGGAAAAATTCTTCTTTGCAAGCTTTTGGGTACAAACACCCTTTGTTAGGCTGAGGAAGTATCACTTGTATGTGACTGTGGCATATATAATTTATTTCTCAATACTCACTTCTTTTACTGAATCACAAAATAGCATCTCAAAATAGTAATATTTTGTGTATGTCTGTAGAATATTTTATACATATGACTGGCTTTTCAATGAGGCCAAGCATCTGTGCTGTTATTATCTTCACATGGATTTTTAGGTTCTCAGCAGTTTTGAAAATCAGACTAATATTCTGTGTGCATAAAACAATGATTAATACAAAAGATACATTAAGCTTACAAAGCTTAAGCATCCAAAAATTAGAAAATACCACAATATGGTTATACGTGCAGAGCAGCGGAGACGCATGCAAAGGTCAGGAGGAGACAGGAGTAGCAGGACTGAGACTGCCCTGTATCATGTTGTGAGGTGCTTTTCTGTATGTGTTTTTTTTTCTCTTGCCCCATTGTGTCCCTACAATCAGCTTTCCAAACAAATTCTTTCCCTCAGATTACTGTTTCTGTGTAAGTAAAGTATGTCATGTTGAGTGTCTGTTTATACCTTGATTCTCACAGGAAAGAGGTAATATCAGGGATCCTGGTTTCCTCTGATTTAAAAAAAAAAATCCACAATTTTCTGTTTAAAAAAATAACCTAAAATCCACATTTTCCTATGATCAAAATAAAACACCACTAATGTATTTAATTATGGAAAAATGTGGATTTTAGTTTACTTTTTTAACTAAAAATTGGGGATTTTTTTTATATCAGAGAAAACCAGGATCCCTGGTGATAGTAACTCCTCAAAGAAGTAGGTTTGAAAGCTGGGTTGGGAAAGGAAGGAGGGTCAATGAGTCATGACATCTCCTGCTTAGGCATCCTGTAGAAGCAGAATTCATCATGAGTCACAAAGCCTACCCTAGCAAGGAAGGGGAGAAGGGGACAGCAAGTAGTTCACCCTGGGATGCTGGAGGACCTCGTCACACATTATCACCCTTTATATTACATTGCATTATCAAATTATATTTAATAGAAAAGAGCTACACAAATCTACATTTTTTTCAAGTAACATCTTTGTGGCTAGCTGGCCATTTTTATCATGCACTAATTCTTTTACATATGTAGCATGTCTGGTTTTATTGTGCACTTAAGGAGTTAATTGGGCAATAAATGTAATGTGTCAGAACCATTAGGCAACCTAACTATAGAGGTCAACAGACCTCTCAAGTGTTTTATTCCCTATTACAGCTGTTTTTTTTCTCCCTGACCTGTTGCAGATGACAAAACAGGAAACAGCAGCTGGCAGGGGCAGGGCAACAAGGAGATGCCCTTTCTCCAGCTTTTCTGGAAGCCTGATTGACTCTCTCTGCTCAAACAAGCAGAGCCAGACTCCTAGGAAGGAAGCTGACAGGCCTCCTGTTATATGGGAGAGTGAAGAAAAAGTAGGCTGGGCTGTTACTATATTTTCTCAGAGGGGAGAAAAAGAAAGAAATGAGCATGCCTTGAGCATTTGAGCTGTTCTCAGGGTAGCTGTTTTCTTGAGCTTAATCAAATACATACCAATTCAGCCCACTCTGATTGACTCCCCTTTCTCCTTGTGGAGAATAGTGTCTGCAGCTGGGTTTGCTTTCTTTTTCTGAGGGCAGTGGAGAGAGATGATTGTTATCATTTTATACCAAAGTGACTGTTTCAGAACCATGGCAGACCTCATTTCTTCTGAGAGCAGGCTTAGTGAGGACCATCTCCTTCCCTTTATCACTCATTTCTCTTATACACTATTAAGAACCCAGGAAGGGGTCCTTTCTTCCACTCCCTGCCTCCAAACAATCTCTTCTATTCCCTCTGTTGGTAATATTAGTTCAGCATATCATCAGAGCATGGGTATGATATTTAAAAAGTTTACTTACTTCTTAAAATCCTGTTTGTAAAGGAATGTGCTTTGTAAGCGAATTAGGCCCAGGTGTTCTCTGCTAAGAACGTTCCACTGGCCTATGGCTGACACAGGGAGGTGTGAACATTGTGTGTGCTGTGGTTGTTTCTCCTGTGAATCCTGTATGTGTTTATAGCTTATAAGTATTTAAATTTTCAAAAAGGCTTAAGCATTTTGGGGTATTGCAATTTTAGGCATGCAACTTGCTTCCTCATGGGAATGGTATTTCAGAAAGAAGTGAATACTTGCTCTCTGAAGACTTGGTCCTTTCAGGGGGGGGCAAGTGGGTTATTAAAAATCACTAGTGATGTTTGAAATTGTGGATGGCTTATCTTTAAACATATTCATAACTTTATGAATCTTTCTCTCTATTTTGATATATCTGTGAACATACATATTCATAGAGTGAAGTGTTCAGTGGATAGCTTTTTTCTTTCCTCATGTTCATTTAATTTCTTAATAAGCCAATCAGAGGAGAAAAGGTGGCAAAGACATAGCAACCTTCTAGTAAAATTCTGAACCTGCATTTCTTAGCTAAAGCAGGATACATTTCTCACTTTGCCTGTTTTCTCCTGCAGCACATACAAACAGAAATGCTTAATTTACATGTAGTCTGAAAATTATTTGCTTTCTTTCTGGCACCTTTCATACAGTTCTTTTAAAACTCTGAAAGCTCTTGGTATGTAGTAAATAAGAATAATGTAATGTATTCTCAAACTGTAGAGCAGGAATATCTTACTCCATTAATTCCAGAGCAGTCTCCAAACAAATCCTCTGACTGTATGCGAAGCTATTAAACATCTGCTGCAGAGAACCTTGAAGCAACTACTAAGATTTTACCTGACATATTTCTTACTTGTTAACTCAATAAATTTGACAATCGATGACATACTAACAGTGCAATATATAATATATATTGACTGTGGTACATAGTTAGGAAGGGATGGTATGGTACTAGGAGTTGAAAAAGCAAATGTCAGTGGAATATAATTCCCAAAGCTATACTCTGAGTACATTTTAATGCACTAGAGGTCATAGCATTAACCTAAAAAGGCACAGTTACCTTAGTAAACTAAAGACTCCAGCCTTTGTAAGTTTTATTATTGTCATTAATACAGTGAATAGGAGAGAAATAATTCATAATATTGTGGCAATCGCAGATTAGCAATTGTGATAATAGCAATGGTGGTCCAGAAATGAAGTGAGAGAAAAGGATTTCTTAGGGTAGTATCTTTTATTAGAGCAAATGTATAGCTGGGATAGAATCAGACAAGTTTTTTAATGCAAGATATTTTTCTTCAATGTTTATAGACTCTCTCAATTTTAACATGTGCCTAATGAAATTTAAAGGAAAAAAGTAAATAACATAATGTAGGAAGATCATGGGTCAATTTTTTTGGTGTACAAAATTGCAATGGCAGTGTGGTTAAGGTGTTTTATTACTTCTGCAGACATGTGAATTGAAGCACTACTGTGGATTAATTCCAAAAGCTGCTCCAAGGTGGCTCAGCTATAAATTACTTCCTGGACATTCAGACTGGGGAGTCGAAGATGACCAGACATGATGCAGGCCACACCACTCCCTTGTGTGTCATTGGTTTAGAAGCTGATATACTTAAACCACGCTAGGCCAACAGGTTAGTGGGCTCTACTGGACCTTCCTACCTTCCTTCCATCCCTGTATAGGTATTGCTGAGAGTTCCATAATTTATCTCTAGAGTTTGTTACAGTTTTACCTCTTTTCACTCTATTTTGAATTTCTTATTTTGTATGAAATCACAGGGAGAGGGGTTGTTTGGGTTTTTGTTTCATTTTGTTTTGTTACACACAGAATGTAGCTGATACACCAAAAACCTGAAAGATATTCCAGCTGCTTCACTAAATATGGGATAAATATTTCAATTAGAGTAAGACACTTTTGTATTAGATTTGCTGCATCATTACACTTATGCTTTGTTCTGGTTTGTGTCAATTTCTCTCTCATTCAGTTGTTATGAGCTCAGGTTTTTTGTTGTTTTGTAAATGACTAGTTATGAGGTAAATATGCATTCTAGGATGAATAAATTACATTTTAGACATGTTCAGCCTTTTGTTGATAATGCCTTCTATAAAATGAAAATAATATCTTCTTAGTGCACATGGATAATATGAGGTTAAAATGTTCATAATCTGAGGCATGTAGAGGCTGTATGATCAGCTGCTCAGGGGAAAAATCAATTAAAAATAATAATGTTTGCAAATAATGAATTGTGGGAATTCCACTGTTGTTGCACAATACCTTGGGATTTTTATACTTTTCTTAGAACTCTCCTTTGTTTGTGGGCACTGCTGGATTGATATATGTTTCCCAAGATCACGTCCTATGTTGCAACTTGGTTAGTGTCTTGCTATTTCTTTTTACAAATATTGAGGGAGCAATTAAGGTTGGGAGAGGCAGTTGAAAAGTGCAGAGTCTTAAAGTCCTTCAGGCCAAGAATATGGGCCAGAATCTAATCTTATCATTTGTGAAATGGGAATAGGCTACAGTACTGTTTAAATAACTTTGTAATGATAAGCAGTAACACTTTTAAAATCAGCATGGAGACTGAAGGGCTGAAGTCCCATTAAAAGGTGTTATCTTAAGTCAGAAATGTATGTCACCAAATTATGTGAATTAGCTGTGTTGACATGTGTTTTGGCATAGCTGATACACTTCATTGGGTAGAAGGCATTGCCCACTGGCCTGCCCATTGATCTTGAGCAACAACAGGTGATGTTTTCTCCCACGCATTAAAGGGCTCAGTCCTGTGTGCCCTAGGACACCCCATGCAGGGAATTTCTGGAGTGCATGTGATCAGGTCCCCTCAAACTCCTGCTTGGGAACAGCTGCTTGGGATGGCTGGAAAGTGTAGGCAGCTCTGATCTGTCCAGGCTTTCCCATCCCAAAGCAAATAGACATGTGCTGCTAAATAGCAGCACAAATTTATATCACTTTGTCTTGGCCACAGATTTTTGGCATTTGTGGTGTAACACAGGGCATGTAAATCAGTTTTCTTGGTCTTTGTATGGCCATAACTTATGGTGGCACAAAGTTAGCAAAAGATGATGTCTGTTTCCATCCTTAGGGCAGTCAACGTAACTTCAGAATTTAAGTTACACAGGTACATTAGAAAATTTTACCCCACAGCTACTTCAAACTTTCTCTGTATAGGTGTGTGCCTCATTTTGAAACAGCATGCATGCACATAAACTGTATTTGGGAGGGGATAGATATTTCTTTGTGGAGGCTGACATTTGATTTGTGTGTATAAAAACTGTTAGAATACTGTTGTATCTGAAGATAAGCAAAGTAAGAGAAACATGTCATGACTTTAGAATAATAGAAAAGTACAGTTGGAAGGGGCCTCAGGAGGTCATCTAGTCCAACTACCTGCTCAAAGTAGGACCACCCCCAACTAGATCATCCCAGCCAAAGCTTTGTCTAGCTGGATTTTGAAAACCTCCAAGGATGGAGATTCCACCACCTCTCTGGGTAACCTGTTTCAGTGTTTTACTACCCTCCCAGTGAGAAAATTCTTCCTAGTATTATCTGTTGTTCGTTGTTCTGTCATCTGCCACCATTGAGAACAGTCTAGCTCCATCCTCTTTCAAACCCCACTTCAGGTAGTTGAAGGCTGCTCAGTCTTCTTCTCTAAACCAAATAAGCCCAGTTCCTTCAGCCTCTCCTCAGAAGTCATGTGATCCCAGCCCCTCACCATTTTTGTTGCCTTCCACTGGACTCTCCCCAATTTGACCACACCCTTTCTGTAGTGGGGGGCCCAAAACTGAACACAGTACTCCAGATGCAGCCTCACCAGCGCTGAATAGAAGAGAACAATCTAGCTCCATCTTCTTTTGAACCTCCCTTCAGGTAGTTGAAGGCTGTTTTTAGATCCCTTCTCAGTCTTCTCTTCTATAGACTAAATAAGCACAGTTCCCTCAGCCTGTTCTCAGAAGTCATGTGCCCCAGCCCCCTCATCACTTGTTGCCCTTCACTGGACCATCTCTAATTTGTCTCCATCCTTTCTGTAGTGGGGGGTCCAAAACTGGACACAGTACTCCAGATGTGGCCTCACCAGTGCTGAAAAGAGGGGAAGAATCACTTCCTTTGACCTGTTGGCAACACTCCTACCAATGGAGCCCAGTTTGCTGTTAGCCTTCTTGGCAACAAGGACACACTGTTAGCTCATATTCACCTAATTGTCCAATGTAACCCCAAGGTCCTTTTCTGCAAAGCTGCTGTCCAGCCAGTCAGGACTTAAGTGGAATTTATATGTCTAAGTCCAAACCTGAAATCCTCAGACCTGGTATTTGACCTCAGAGGTCAAGTGTTGCCTCACTCTGGAGATGTATATGCTCCCAAGGCACTTCAGTTTTTTTTCAAGAGCCTAAAATACTGTTTCAGCCCAAAATCAACTTACCCCTGATAGGCACTGAGCTTTTCACATCCAGCTCACACCTAAGCTCTGTTAAAATCCATATACCAGGTGTTCATTTACTCATCTCATTTTGGGGAGCTTGGTACAGTCAGAGCACACCTTCTAGATCAGGTTTTTCACAAAATGCAATGACAGCCACTTTTCTGTTTCAAAATACAAAACTGCAAAAGGGAGCTGGTTGTGAATACAAATTTACCCTGAACCAGCTACAGAACCAATACCAGGACAGCAGCCCAGCTTGTCATCATGAGAAGGCAGCACTGTTGGTGAACACAATAGTCAGAGCAACATCCAGACTTTATCATGACCCTCTTCTACTGATACTGGACTGGAGAGGCAGATAGTTATCCTTAGTGAAAGGGATCTTCAGCTGGAAAAGCTGCCAGTGAAGCAGGAGTAGGAGGACCAGAGTAAAATAGATGAACCATGCTTTCGAGATAAATGCTCTGTGGTTCTTTGGTCTCTATCTGAAATGGCAGGCCTTAGAACCCCCCATGAAAGGCAACCCCTTGGGGTGCATCAATCCTAAAGTGCTAGTTCAATATGGGGAGGGGAAGTATGAGGACATCTTTCTGCATTTGTGAGAGCCTGGTATTACCAGATTTTCCTTGAAGATGATCTGCTGTCTCATTCCCTTATGGGGTTCTAAAGCTCTTTAAGTTTTGGGCCAAATAGAGATAGAGGAGACTTCTGAGCCAAATATGAACATTTTTGTGCAGGCCGGGCCCCGATCCCGCCACCAAGTGCAAGTCGGGAAGGGGCGATCCGTGGCCCGTCTTTGTGCACGCGGGCTGTGGCCAGCAGCCCGGGCATGCAGGGTCGGAGAAAACCGGTGGCGAGCTAGACTTAGTCACAAACGCGTAGTGGTTGATTAAAAGATTATTTACTTACACCCAAAGATGGTAGTGGTGTAGGCTGGACAGCTTTCCAGGTGCAGCTCCGCTTAAATCCTCGTTGGAGGACTACGACAAATTCTTTCCCACGGAGTTGTTTAGGCTCCGCAGGTTCGGCAATTCTTTCCCATGGAGTTGTCGAAGCTCCATGGGCCGTCCGGTTCCCAGGCCCCGGAGTTGTTTAAGCTCCATGGGTTCGAAAATTGGGTTCGGTTCCCCGGTCCCCCGAAGTTGTTAAGACCCCGTGGGTTCGAAAATTGGGTTTACAGGAAAGGGATACGTCTTGGATTGCACTCGGTGACGGGGAGAGGCTAGAGGCGGTTCGTTCTTTTGTTCCCCCCTCTGGAGTTGTTAAAGCGCCGTGGGTTCGGTTATTAAGCCTCTATTGCCTGCTTAAGAGAGGCGCGTTGGGTCTTCACACAGTGCGAAGTCTCCTCCTCCTGGCGAGTTCTGTATCTCTCCAGTTTTCCTCTCTCTCCTGATGTTCGTCGAGTCCTCCAACTTGGGCGGAAACCACCCAAGCCTTTTGTACGGCTAGCAAGCCAATAGCTAGCCGCCACGTATGCCTACATTTAGAACCGGCCAATAATGTGGTGCAAATCTAAATACAAATGGCAGGAACTCCTTTGCAACGTGCATCACTAGTATGCAGCAAAGAAATGCACCCTGCAAAGAAGCTACAAAACGGCGGGAAAGCCTTTTGCACCCGGAGCTCCCCTCCACAGCAGAGAACTCCACCATGCAAAGAAACTAATTTGGCGGGAAAAATAATTTAGCGGTGCCGAAGCGCACACAAACAAAAACCACAACTTTGGGTTGTGACAATTTTAAGCAAGCCCTACTGCTTTATATTTAAGATAACACCTGAAGCTGACCGGAAAAAAAAAGGAGAAAATTTATCAGGAAATGATAGCCTGTTTTCTTAAAGGGACATGTAAACGGTGCTCCATTTTTCAAAGAAAGAAGTAGAAACACTTGAGGAGAGTTCACAAACCTGTGAATTGCAAGGGGAGGGAGTGACCTCTCAGGAGTCCTGATTAAAACAGGGCTTAAAATGCAATCCTCCCCAGTGTTTCCTAACTGGCAAGTTTATATTGCTCCCCACTTAGTGTGCTGGTTTTTTGTCCATCCCACTCACTGTATAAAAAGCCTACATGTTTAACCCAAGACCGGTGGGAGGGGTGGGGGGAGGAAATAGTAAAAGTTAGGCACTGTAAAGTACAGTGTGGCAGTACTTTAATCTCCCTTTGGATCAGGATCAGTGGTCTAAGAAAATGGACTGATGTGAGCATGTGTGTGACAACCTCACTTTTTAGGGTCTATCAGTAGGTTACATTTTGCCCTTTGTCTTCACTTTGACGTAAAATAATACAAATAATAATGTTCAGAGAAAAAATATTACATTTTAGTCGGGAAGCTTCCTAAGAATCAACGTAAAGTAGCTGGAGATATGAATAATGCAATAATTTTAGGAACTCTGCCAAACATTTTGTACATTGTATAAGAATTTACTTTTCTTCCACCCCCACTTTCAATGACCAATGGATTTCATATTACTGGAGCCTATTCCTGCCTTCTTCCTTGAAGAATGAAGCCCTTATTTAATTAGTACATTATTATATGTAAAATGAGGGGCTTCAATCACATTAGAATAAATACTCTTTTAGCCACAGAAATAGACTTCCTTTCTAAAATAGACTTCATCATTGTAGATTTGATTCTGCCAAAGCCTTTTACATTAAGCAGTACCTTATGCCAGAACTGAGTCCACCAAAATGTAATAGAGCGTACATACACCGAGGAGGTAATATTGACCCTCTGAAAAATGACTATGTAAACAATTCATGGTTATCTACTCAGTTCAGAAGAAAATTGGTAGAGTAACCTCTGAGGAGTTGCTAAATGCCATAAATGAAGGCACCCTATGTAGGTAAACGTAAATCTCGGTAGGGTGAATGTTTTGCCATGTTTGAGATGATATGCAGCCTACATATTGAATGAAATAATAGATGCCTTTCCTTGCTGTCTAACACATGGCAATCTTGTTGTTTACTTTACTTTCATGTAGGCTACTCAGAATATTACTCAAACTCAAGTAACAATATACAATGTTTGTATTTAACTACTATGCTTTCAACCTCCTACAAACATTATTTAAGGATAGCTTACCTTGAATCATGATGTTCATGTTAGTTTTGTTCTTTGCTCTGGTATAAAAAAAAATGTCTATTTATTGCTGTGCATAATTCATTTTCCTGGCTTCATAACATTTGTCTCAGGTTAGTTGCTGTTTTGTTGTGGGTGGGGTCACTTTATATGACAGAAGTTAGCTTGGTCCTAGAGATTATATCTGCTGAATGAATATGTTCAGAACCAGTCCTGAAATCAGCAGACTGGAAGCGTGTCTGTTCACACTGGTAACACAACATAAAAGTATGGTAATGAACATACAGGGAAGGTGTCATGCAAACAAAAGCATAGCCTGAAGCAACAAATGACAGTTCTCTAAACCCATATCCTTGTCCTTGAGCTTGAATTTGAATATGCTTCAAATCTTTCTGATAAAATACTTGATACTGCACTGTGAAGCTAGCAGATTAATGCCTTTCTAGTTCTGCTGGATAGAAATGACAAGAAGTACTATGCAACAAAAACTGCAAAAAAAAAAAAAAAAAAAAAAGTTCTCTCTGCCCATTTTTTTTTTTTTTCCCAGGGAAATGAAAATGTTGCAAAAAATTATGAGATTCCATAGAAATGTCAGCAATGAAATCTGTCTACAGTAGTCTGCATAATTGGGAGAACTTCCACCAAGTACAATGTATAAGCAGAACTAAGTAAAAGGTCATGCATTATTATTCACTATGTAGTGCAACAGGAAAGAGCAATTAAAGAAGGCAGAATGAAAGGCAGAAGCAGCAGCAGCAACACCTAAAGCTCTTAGCTAAATTTTAGAAGTGGCAGAATGGAAGGATGCTATATACATCACTCCTTGAGGCTAATATTTTTAATTTCTGGATGCGAGAAGTCTGAACCTAAATAATCAGGGACTAGGAATGAAGGTTCAGTTAATTAATTAAGAGAGAAGCTAAAGCATAACTGGCTAGTACTGCATCCTGGGTGGTACCAGTGCACAATGCATGAGCAGTAGCCAGAGGTTTGCTGCTATAAGGCGGGGAGGAGGAGGGAGAGGGGAGGGAAAGGAGGTTAGCGGCCATTGTGTCAAGTGACAATTTCAATACCAATTTTTCCGAAGGAAAAATAGGAGATAATATCTTTTCCTGAGCAGCAAACCTCCATCTGCTGCTGCTTTGCCCTCCCTGGACCCAGGGCAGCTTCAGAGAAAGTTCCTAATGTGAGAGATGGAGAATAGAGGATGGCAGGGTGAGACATGTCCCTAGCTCTATTCTCCCCACTCCTACCACTTTAGGCAGGACCTAGGACCTACTTACCCATACATTTTTACCCTGCTGGGTGTAAAATTGCACTTGAAAAAATACTAAGCCACACGGAAATACTGTAGACACTAAAACTCTTTGTAAAGATCAGACAAAGTCATGTTGTTAATGCTTTATTGTAGAACATATGACAGATGCTGAGGAGAGCCTCTAGTTGAATTCACTTGTGTGTTTCTATTACTTTGAATTTAACTGGGTTGACTTTCTTTGCACTGCGTAAAGCATTGAAAATAGAGGTGAATCTGGTACTTGGTTGCAAGGTAATGCCACGTTAGAAAAAACTGAGATAAGACGTTTACTGAGAGCTGTACAACTTCATTATAGAGGAGTGTCACATGTGTTAATACCTTCTTTTTGGTTTATGATTGGTCTTTGTTCTCTTCACTTCATATAGTTCCTCTGCTACCTTCCTCCACAAAAAGTACACTGATTCCCGTCCCAGGGAGTGCTTCATGGGCTCATTTAAAATCTACCCTAGCAAGAGCAGATAGACTAAATGGCTAAACAGTTTTGCCCATATGTTCCATGTAATGCTTCTGGCCCCAAGAGGCACAATATCTTTTAGAGTTACCTATTCATGCTGGAGAGAGAATAAATTATTCTCCTTTGAGGGGTATATCACATTGCATTCTGGTTAACTGACTGACCCATAGGAAGTGCAGCCATATGTCTTGTGTGGTGTTGCTTTATATCTCTCCAGTAAGCATAGGTTTCTATTCTGGATGTCTTAAATAGATCAAGCAAGGAAGAAGGCTTTTTATTCCCTCCCCACTACCTTAGCGACCTCATAAAAAAGCAGGGTATAAATTATGCCATAGCTAGCAGCAAATTCTGAGTGAGCAGAGTTTCAGTTCTCATTAAAGAAATTAGGGAGAGGACACACATTCTTCCATCGGATTCAGATGGAATAAAAAACAATATTTTGTCTTTAATATTAAGACAGTATTTGACCAATAATATATTCTTATTTCCTAATGCTAAGATAACATCTCTAAAAAAAAATCTATTCTTCAAATGTTATTAGTACAGGACTAGGTTATTTTTGTTTGGTTGTTTGTTGTTGTTGTTGTTTTCTTCTGAATTAAGTTGAATATGAGTCTTACTGGCTGCAACTAGTATCTATTTTTTAATCATTCATTAATACATCTTTCGTGTTACAATTAAATTATAAAAATGCAAATAATGAGTTCTTAAATAACCCAATTTATTTTTTTTAGAGTTATTTTCTTCTATATAAAAACAATCTTTCCCCTGCATTTTACAAATTGTTTTTTTAGATCTGGAGAGCCGTGCAGTTCACTGAACTATATTTGATAATAAACTATAACAATTTCTGCCTCTAAAAAAATATCTTGTTTAAAATATTGCTTCCACTAACAAAATGCCAAAATAACCGTTAGAGTAAATTAGGAGTTCCATTATTTTGTGTGTTTGATGATTTAAAAAAAATTAAAAATTCTAAAATCCAGGGGGGAGTAGAAGGATATGGTTCCCTTCCCAAATGACTTATCAAAACATACATAAAATGTGAGAGTGACATGTTGCATAGTATTCTGTAGAATGTGCTGCATTGATTAATATTCCTAACTATTCCTTATACTAAGTTATTTATGGTGCAATGAGATCAGCTTCCTAGCTCAGTGATTCTTTTGAGCTAGAGTACTTGAGTCTTAATCTTTTTTCAATGCATTTTATCATCTGATTTTTTTTTTTTCAGCCAGCGGCAAGGTAGGAATAAACTGTATGGTACTCCATTTTTTATGTATAAAACATTTTCTAAATAAATCACTTTTTTTAAGTTTTCAAAAGAAGAAATGGGAAATGAAAAACTTAAAGAATCAAAACTAAAATATGGCCATGTTATACTCATAGATGTCTTATCTTGCTTTATCTTTCAAATCAATGAGGATATGTTAACTCAATGGTAATATTTGTTTATTAATTGATGTTGAATTGATTCTCCAAATGAAGAATGTGGTAGTGAACACTGTTACATAGAAAATAGATGCATGTATCAACATAAACTTATAAAATGATCAAATCAATTCTTGCTTTATTTTTCATTCATAATTATTACTCGAGAGAGATTTATATGACACATGACTTTAGAAACAATTGAAGGGAAAGACTGTCTTAAAAACATTAAAAAACTTAATTACAAAATTAAAGTGGAGAGTAAGCTTGAAAAACAATTAAATCCAATTCACCCAAATGACAAGAGATCCATCCCTTGATTTAACTGATGTTGATACTACTCAGTTTTGACAAATTGTTTGCACTTCCGTTAAAATATAGTGATGAGTGACTCTTGGTTTGGGCCTTTTCCTCTTGTAAGCAAAGCCACTTAGAGCATGCCTGCTGCAAATACCTTCTCCTTCAGGAAGTGGCACTCTCACACATGCTAAATTGCTTTGTGTAGGTTACCCTTTGAACAAGAAATCATGTAGTTGTATTTGCTTGGTACTGGAGTTACGCTAATTAATACATACTTTCAGCAATGTTAAGCACTTCTGGTGCAGCATAGAGTGATTGCAGATGCATTGCTTTCAGTTCAAAGATAGACCATGCAAAGCACTGCAACATGTTTGTGGGTACTGCTACCTTGCATGGTCAATTTTGTGGCATAAAGATATCTTTAAGTTTTAAGATGAGATTTACTTCCAAGTACAAGGACAATATGAAGCTCATTCAATATGTTAGCCCCACTTTGAAGGCTGGCTTAAAAGCTGAACAAAGAATTAGGAATTTACCATTGATCTGTTCTGGTGTCTTTCATTATCTGAGACATAGCTAGATGTGCAGGGCCATAGTGGGTATAGTACCATGATATTGTGCAGCACCAAGTAGAGATGGTTGAGCTAGCTCATGAACTGGAACCAGCACAGCTATGCCAGCCTTGTACTCTGCTTGGGCTAATTATTATAGTGAGATGCATTAACCCAGATAAACTGCCATATTCATGAAGCTATACTGATTCCTGGGCTTAAGCTACTATCGCTGGACTGGTTTACAGCATTGTGTGCACCAATTAGCTTGTTTAATGTTTGGATGCATGTCTCTGCATGATTTTTCATATTATGCTGTGTAGGCACTGTGTCTTAATTTCTGAGGCAGAACTCCCCAACTATGCTTACCAGCAAATGTACAATGATTATATAATATTCCTCGGTGTAGGTCATCACAGCAGGAAGTCTCACAGGTATCCCTATGATATGTATAGTTTTGTTTATGATATTTCCAGGATTCTCTGCGTAGGGAGTGAAATTATTCCAGTGCCAGTTTTTTGAGATGTACAGTTTATTTTCTGTATTAGTCAAGCTGTTTATGAGTAGCAGCTAGATTGGTCATTAGTGCATTAGTGAAGTGCTTTTAAAATGGATCTGTACTGGGGCATGCATGATTATCTAAGAAATACCTAGAATTTCAGAATTGGGGAAGGCTTAAAGTTACCATATTTTTCCTTATTTTGTGCCCACAGAGGAATTCTTCACACTTGAAAATGGTGCCTACTGTTATTTGTGTAAAACTAAATCAACAGTGATGCCATTCTATTTTCTCTACCTCCTACTTCTTTCTCTCATTCAGACAATCACTCTTCTACTAGTTGGCCATTGTTGTAAGACACTTTGGTTTAGGTCTTTAAAAGATGGACACTGTAGCACCTAACTTTGAGGCACTTGATGCCTAGAGTGGAATCCATACAGCATTTATACAGTACTTGGCACAACTGGGGACATCAAAATGGTGTTAAACCCCACATGTTTAACAGGCAGCCCCCTAGACTAAGCATAGACAGTCAAAAAGCTTGAGGATGAATCAATTCAAACTTTGCAGGTTAGTCCAAGATGCATAGATTACATCAATAAGGAAGTAAACAGACATTAACTTTTGATTCCAGAAATGCAGCCACGTGCTACCAGTGGCCCAGGCCAGAAGCTGGGGGATGCTAGAATGTGCCTTCCTGATCAACTAGAGCAAACAGCTTAGGCCACAGCTAGCCTGTCCACTCTGCCAGAGGGGAAGTTGCAGGGGTTGTGGAAAGTATCCTGAGATGCTGGGGGACTGTGAGCTGACTTGAATCTGGAGGGGATCTGAGACAGAAGTTCAATCAACTGATTTAACCTAAATCAGTTCAGTGCTATACTACATCCATCCAGGTTTTTCTTAAACTGGTTTCAGCCATTTCTAAAATGGTTTATGTGCCCTGAACTTCTGTTGTGTTACAGATTTGAATCAGTTTTCAATCGCTTACACTGGTTTATATGTAACTTCTATCACTAACCCAAGTGGTAACCAACAGGAAACACTAACCACAGATGGAGATTTTGGCTGCTTGCAGACATTAAAATAATAAAACAAAAACAAAGCAGCACTTTAAACTCCACATGCTCCTGCACTGAGCCCAGCACATGCCCAAAAGAGCCACATGCTACTTAGACCCAGCTCGCCCAAAGTCTGATTGGGCACTTCAGTGGGACCTTTTTGGTGCTTTTATCTAATAGCTGATTGACTCAGATTTAGATAAAAGCACTAAAAAGCCCCACTGAAGCACCCGATCTATACTTCAACCCAGCTCTGCAGCGTTTGTAGCATGCTTTAAGGGGAATCATGGTGGGCATATTACTTGAGTGATGGGAGAGTTGAGATTACAGTAGAAATATGAAAGAAATGATGCCACTGTGCTGGAGGGAGGAGTGAGAGTTTCAGGGATGATGTTAGGGGAGTGAATAATAGTAGAAGGGAGGAGAAATGATCATATGATTTGATTTGAGTGTTAATTAACTGTAAATAAAACCTTTATAAATTGGATTATATTTGTATTAGCAAATGTTTAGATATTTAGTAGGTCTGAATAATATATCTGCACATTGTGGTGATCACCATTCAGTGATGCTACAACAGTACAAAAAGTCTACTACTTATCAATTCCAAGAAGGAGTTCAGCATAAGTTCACGTATAGCACCACACATAAACAACTGGGACTTTATATCCATGCAACTGTGAAATTAGGACTTCTGGGATGTATATACATTTTTCTTTCCCATAGAATATGAAATAAAAAGCACTTGAATTGATCCTGGTTTATAATACCATACACTAGTAGCGCACAACTGTGTGATAGGAGACTCATTATCAATTCATACTGTTCTTCATATTATGTTCTAAAGTAATGCTGCTGATGGATAAAAGATGGATAACCTCATCTGCCAAGCTCTGCTGAAACAGGCTGCCCCCCTGGGTCTGCTCTAATAAAAAAAGTAATAAAAAACTAAACTAGCCCCAAAATGTCAAAGTAAAATAAAATGTTTCTAAGAGAGAATAGAAAAATAGAATACATACTTTGGAGCTTTGGTAGATTTATGGAGAAACGGGGGTACATATGTATTTTGTCCTGAGCTCTAACCTGCCTTATCCAATAAAGTACTGGAAATTATAAATGTCCTAATGGTAAAAATGTCCTGTATTTTTTTTCTTTGTTTAATTAAATAAGAATCTAATTGAATTTAATTCATAACATTTTCTTGAGAATTTATCCTTAAATCTGAAAGACTGTAACCTGATAGAAACTGAAATGTACAATCAATGAAGCAGAATGAGGGATGAGAATGTTTCAAACTCCCTGTATGTTAAATGGTTGGACTTTTACCACTATTATGTACAATAAGTGCATAAATCAGATCCACCAACTTAATTCTTGGCCTCCCCTTGAGAGAGAACCTAGTGCTGCTGTTGGTCAGGGTCATTAAGAATGTAATGAACTCCTTAAACACAAAAGGAGAGGAGTGAGTCAGATTACCCTAATGTGCTAGTTAATGATGCCTTTGTCTTAGCAATTACAAGAAGAATCATATCCTTTCAATAAAAAAGAAAAATTGTATGTAGATGTATTTCATATTCACATATATACAGCATATGTATTTCTGATATCTAATTGCATTCAAAGTGCATTAATTACATTAGGTGCCTGGTTTTACAGTTTCCTTTCAAATGGAAGGATATGAAAAAGTGCTCAAATAACATTTAAAAATCTCTCAGATAATGCTAAAATTAATTTTTCTGTAACAGGTTATGTACTGAGTACATTATTATGTGAAATGCTATAAAAGGCCTTACCTGCACTTTGGAATGTTAATTTTATTGTTGAGGAGTAATATTTGTTTTTCCTTTAAAGAATAGAATATTCAACGAAATGCGATACTATAGTGAATCTTTTTGTCTTCATACTCCTGTACATGGTGACTAAATGTAGGAGTGGCGTGATAAGGAAAGAGGTCTTTACTAGCATTCAGTTAAGGCTGGCATATTACTTATGGGTGATATTGGTATTTTAGAGTTAATTGTTGCAGTAATACAAATGCATGTCATTAAGACCCTCACTATGTCATCACATATTTGATTTAATACCACATATATTTAAATGGGGATAATTTATTTTTAGAGGATTTTTTTATTTATTTATAAAAAACTTTTTTATCATTCCCCCTCTAAAAGTGAAATAGCTTTTAGTGCTATACAGACAAAAGGTTAAAAGGCAAAGAAGGTAAAAAATGATAACTAATGAAATTTCAGAATCTATTTTTTTCCATTGTCATAATATTGCAATCCTAGGGTCATGTATCTCTGAGGCCCTTGGCACTTGTTCATTTAATGATATGATGGAATCCATTGGCGATGCATAGTGGGTGCACCTGAGTGCACTTCCACCCCCTGAGCATAGCAGTGCACCCCCTACAAACAGTCACCACTGACACTGTTGGCGGTGCCTGTGGGTAGTCTTTGTTAACCCCTCTCCTCCCCCCTTCACTAACACCTCCAGTGGCATCTGTGGGCAGTCAGCAATTGCTGCTGGCTGCCACCAATGCTGCCGACAGCATCTGCGGGTGGTCACCAACCCCTGGTTAGCGCTCATGACTGCCTCCTCCACCACCAACAGTGCCAGTGGCATCTATGGGAGCTCCCTGCTTACCGCTGCCATGCTCCCGCTGCAGCCCATGTACACACCACATGCCCTGCCCCAACTGCCAGTGGCACATGTCGTTCATGATGGGATACCAACAATCATGTCTCCTGCCAAACCACACATGCATGGTAGGACGCACTATTTCTAGATTAGGTATCAGATCCCAGTACACAGAAGGAGCCCAGGATCATGATACCAGTCTCCCCTTACACTAGCAAATAGAAAACCAGGTATCCAGTGAGCTAGTGCACTCCCAGTGCTGGGATCAACAATCAGCTGATTATTGATCCCAGTCCTGGGACTGCACTGGAATCTCAGTCCCAGGATCCCATCAGAGTGAGTTTTAAACTCTGCAGTCCTGGAACAGGGACCAACAAACAGCTAATTGTTGCTCTCAGCCCTGGGAAAACATTAGAGATGTTTCAAGACTCCATTGGGGTTCCAGTGCTGGAACCAACGATCAGCTGATTGTCAGTCTCAGCCCCAGGCTACACTGTAGACATTGTCAGTCTCATCCCCACAATTGCAACAATCAGGCCATTGTGGATCCCCACTCCTGGACTGCACTTGGGCCAGTCCCACAGCCCCGCTATGCAGCTGGCATCGAACTGAATGGTAGGACCTTTTCACATCTTTAATTTCAGGAGCAATGGAAACCAGCCACAAAATATATTTCACATTTTGTAGAATAATTTTGTGGCTCGTTTCCCATTTTATTGCACCATTAATTTCCTGAACATGTGTTTAGGTTACTATTTAACACAAGAGTATCTGGCTAATCAAATCTTCAGTGTAACATTTGCCAGGCACCTCAATCTGTTGCATCTGGAAACTACCACTGCCCACAGAATACAAAGGACATACCAGTTCCCTTAATAACAAAGTTATAGGGGAGCAGGGGATATGTTATTTTGTAGAATGATTTTTTTTTTTTTTTTGTGGTACTTATGTGAAAATTATTTAAGGGTTGGATATATTTAAGGATTGGCAAAGATGCATTATATTTGATTCAGGATGTACTGTCTGTTAGTCTTATATTTCATAATGTAGTGAGAACAAAATGTAATTAACAGCAATTGTTGCAATACCATAGCAATTCACTTTGTTTTAGAATGATTTTTGTCTTTGAATACTGACTTAGATACAGAACCTGTCAATGAAGATAAGGAGTTTAACCAGTCATTAATTTCTAGAGTAACATGAAGAGTGACAAAACTATACTTTAGATATTTGCTACAATAAATACATATTCACTCTACACATTAAGATAGGGAATAAAGGTCCAGAGATTGAATAGCTTATTTAGGATACCACAGGATGTGTATGGCAAACCTGAAAGAATTCGCTGGAGTCTCTTGAGTCTTAGTCCTGTTTCATTAACACAAAAATATATGTATTGCTACTCATGTCTATTGATAAAATGCAAATGTCACAAGTTTTATGTTGTGAAGATAATGAAGTATAAATCCTCAAAAGGATGATACTGCAGGGATGGTCAGAGGCAAAGAGAGTTTTATTCCTAGTACATAATTAGTGATCCACTTCTGATTAGTTAATGGTTATGGGTTTGTAGCTAAACCCCCAGTTTTTCTTGTTTTTTTTTTTTTTCTTTTAAAATCCATTCCCTCCTTTCCCCAACTATTTCTGACTTTTTCTCTCCCTCTCTATTCCCTATAGATAAGTATGAGTAAGCTAAGACATGGGATAAGCTTTAGCATTTTATTTTGGTAGCAAGTTGTTGTTTGTTTTTTTTCTCTCCTTTGCAAAGAAGTGCTCTGTTATGGATATCCACTGTTTAATATTGTATAATTATTGTGTTTATATTGATTTTTTTTTTTTACTGTTTTATATTACTGTTTTACTGATTTTTACCGATACTATATGATTTAGGCCTACATGTGTAAGTTACTATAAGTCATGTCAAGCCCCCGTCTTGTAATGTCAAGTCTCCATTTTGTGTCACCTTCCCAGGCATACCCTATTGTAACTCTGTGACTCATGACCCTCCTCCCATGTAAACTGGTTCTGTGAGTGAGTGATTGACAGACAATGGCAGTAGGCCTAAAAATAGCACCGAACCATCAACTCTTCGACCCAACCATCACCTTTCATTGACCCTCCCTGGCTCAACATTTGGAAGACAAACACTGGTGCAGAAACCAACCAACCCACCATAATAGACACCTGAAACTGCATGCCCTAGCCTGGAGTGCATATGCTCAGTATACCATGGGCTGACCCTGTCCTGGGCATGTCCGTGCCACTAGGGTCATAGAAAGTCTACCCCTATAAAAGGGGTAGTGAAGACAGACCCAGTGGGACACCCTCTCCATCTTGACCTGCACCATGCCATACCACCTATCCACCCAGAGGCCCTGCTGATGATCCCCTCTGGACAACACCTTGCTGAAGAAGACCCCAACTGGCTAATAAGGATCAACTCACAGCCCAGGATAGGTAGCTATTACCCACCTCCCTTCCGCAAGCAAAGGACTTGGACTCTGTCCCTACACACCTTGACTTCAATCCCTCCACCAAGACTATTTTTCTCTTCTGCTACCATTGTGTGAGTGTGTATGTGAGTGCTTGTGTGTGGGTAGTAACCAATAACTTTTTGGGGCTGTGTAGTGTGTTGTCTGTTTAATAAACCTGTTATTTTGAAACCCCGAGTTGGGTTTTTGTCTTATTGACCTCCTGACCCTCATCCTTGATGTCCTGTCTTCCAGCTTTCTGCCTCTCTGTTTCCTGGCTGTCTCCTCCTTGCCACCAGGCTTTTTCCTTTGCTTCCACCCTGGCACCGGGTGACCCTTAGTAATCCTGGGGCACATTAACCTTAAGTAACCCCAAGCTCCAGTGATCTCAAGTAATACCAGGGCCACTTGATCTTAAGTAACCCCAGCTTCCCCTCCAGTCTGCTTGTTCTAATCCCGGCCCTGGCAGCTTTCACTTTCACTCTCTTATTTTTCTCTCTCTCATCTTAACCCCAACCCATCTCCCTCCTTCCCCTCTGTGCCCACCTCTGCTCTACCAGGCGTTCTCGTGCGGCCTTAGCCTGGACTATCAATCTAGCCTGTCCCGGGCTTGCAAGTGGACCCCAAAGGCTACCCCAGCTGACGTCCGGGGATCCCCTTAACTCATCTGCCACGACTTCGAATGGTACCTCAGTGGAGGGGTTTCCCTTCGAGGCAGCCTCCAGGGTCGTCACGCCTCTCAGTGGGCACTCATGGGGCTCTGACCTCCCCTACACCCCGGCCACTCGCCACCTTGGGTCGCAGGTCTTCTGGCCCTTTGGCGTCCCTGGCTCCACTCGGCTTCTTCCCCAGACTCTCATGGTCCTCCAGCCACGAGGAGTCCCAGTGTCCCCAGGTCGCAGCTCAGATGTGAAGACTTCGAGGCCCTTGGACCTGGATCCAACTAACCCATATCCCTAGTGCCCTATCCCAACCACCCTGTGATGTAGTGTGTGATCCCCACCACTGTGACAGCCGAAGCAATGTGGCCAGTGGACCTGGAGGCCACAAAGGAATAAAGAGTGCCCTTAACTTATGGGCTCCGTGTTTTCCCTGTGCCTAGGTGTCCCAGCCCCAGTTGCTTGCCCCACTCGGGTATGGCGTCCCGGCCGCTTATCCTTAGGATGTAGTGGGCCCCATCCGCCACTTAACTGCCCCTGCTTGGGGTCTTCTGCCGCACTGCAGCGATCCCTGTTGGGGGTTCCCATCAGCCCTACCCTTGTTACCTCCTTTCTGGGGCTTCCCTGCTGGCTCGTCAGTTGGTGCCTCCGCCGGCTTGCCCGTCAATGCCTCTGCCGGTTCTGTAACCAGCTTCACTGCCTCTGCCTCTGTTGGCCCCGCTGTCAGTGCTGCTGCCAGCCCCGCTGCCGGCTTCTCTGCCGGTGCTGCTGCTGATTCCTCTGCTGGTGCTGATTCTGGCTTTGCTGCCGGCTCCGCTGCTGGTGCCTCCACTGGCTCCGCTGCTGGTGAGGCTGCTGGTGCCTCTGCCAGCTCCACTGCTGGTGCCTCCGCCGGCTTCTCTGCCAGCTTTGCTGTCAGTGCTGCTGTCAGCTCTGCTGCTGGCACCTCCACTGGCTCTGCTGATAGCTCCTCTGCTGGTGCCTCCCCAGGCTCCACCCTCGCTGTCCTGGGCTGCCCGATGCAGCAGCTGTGCCCCTCAGGGTGTGGGCTTTCCCGTTGAGCCTCCGCTCACCAGCGCACCTCCTGCACCCTCAGGGCAGCCTTTTGTCTCTGCTGGGTGGTGTCTCCAGCTGGCTTCACCCAGTCCCAGCTGAATATGAGCATGGCTGATGAACCGCGTGGGTGGTTTCACCGCACACGTTTCCCCATGCTTTTTGGACCCTGCAAGAGGTAAGTGGGGGCTTTCTTTCACTTTGGCCTGGGATCCTCCTGTAACCCCAGCTGCCCAGGGACACCCTCCTTCTGGAAATCTTTTACCCTTGATTCCCTCTCTCATAGTCACCAAGCACCCTATGTACCCCAAGTACCCCAAGCACACACATACACACCAGACCACCCAAGTTAGAAACTCACCTGTGTGTATGTATAGGTGGGTGGTGTGCGTGTGAACTGGCATATATATATATA